>NC_133617.1:252535453-252675453 GCF_048593235.1 Sminthopsis crassicaudata | reverse complement strand
TATCTCTGGGCTTCTGTCCCTGTATATTACTCTGTGTGTGTGCATGTCTGCCTTGTCTCTGTGCCTTTCTCTTTCTTTGTCTCTGTTTCTCTTTCTTTAAAATCTTTCTCTCTTCATGCACACAATTGCACATAAACACACGTATTTTCCATGTATTTTCCAAAGACGTCTTACATTTACTGCTCAAGAACAAGGCCAGCCTGAGCTGTGCTGTAGGAGCCAAACCTTCTGCCACATGGTGTGGCGATTTAGTTAACGGGACTTTCATTCATTTCTCAACTCCAGGTCTCAGCTTGAAGCCTTTCCCCTCCGATATAAAAATACTCTTCCTGAATCATTAAGCTGGTGCCTTCCCTCTATAACAAAATCTTTTTATAGCACTGCTCACACAACGGCCTCCAAAATTGCTTTTACAACGGGGTGCGGTGAAGTAAGGAGATAATTTTTCCATGTGATGGGGGGAGGAATTCATCTGCGAGGCCACTGTGTGGTTCCTGGAACTGTGTGGCTCATCTAGACAGTCTGGACTCACAGCATCCTGATAAGAATCTTGCTAGAACATGAGAAAAATCAAAGTTCGGAATTACAATTTGCCCCCACAAATATGACTCACATAAGAAAGTTTCCTGTCTTTAGGGTCTATTCCCTCAAATAAATAATAAGGCAATGGCAAACCTGAGCATTTAGAGTTACTTTATAAATGGTTCCCACTTAACTCTAAACATGCTGTTTAAAATTAACCAGGCCTGTCAAGGACTTAATTGTGAGGGGATGCAAGGAGAGTGTGTGGGGAGTGGGCAGGGAGGAGGCAGGGGAATACAACAAATACCATTGTTCTGACTGCATTTATCTTTTATTATGTGGTTAATATACCAAAAAGACTGCTATCCTGAAGGATTTTAGCTGGTGCCAGGATTCTGCGCCAAACTAACCAGAAAAGTCTACAGAACCTGGAGGCCCACACGGGGCCTTGAAGTACATCACCCCAAAAAAACTTCTGCACGATAGCAAAAGGCACCATTTACTTGTGCAGGATGAAGGATTTAAGTTGACCAACAGACCAATGGCTCTGGAGCCTCCCAGAAATATTGCTGAAACAAAAAAGCCAACTGCAACCCTAGCCTATATAGTTAAACAGGTTAGTTATAAGTGCTTAATTAATTGAATTGGAAAATTTTCTGCCAACCTTGCTCAGATTCCAGAGATTTTGCATGTAATTTTGTTCTTTGGTCTAAATTGCACACTATTTTCTTTGCAGAATCCCAAGAAACATCTGAAAGGATGCTACATCAGTTCCCCTGCACATGCCAGACTGTTTTCAAAAGAGGGTTCAATGAATGTAAATCTCTTGAAAGTATCTATACTACAGTTTTGAGATGAAAAGCTACAAAGGACATGAAACAGTAAGATTGATACCTAAGTGTTCATTGTGGCTGTAATATAATACAAGAGGTGAAAATCTAGCTTCATCTAATGCTTGTTTTGAAGGCATCTAGAAAAAACTTAGGAGAGATATATTTTCATGGAAAAACTTTATAGGAAAGAAGTTTTATTTGAAAGCAACTACATTTATGTGGTTGGCTTCTTTGCAACCGTTAAAGGATGCCCAAAGGCCCAATTTAGACTGGCCAATAGTCTAGAAAATCTTCATTTTGAAACAAAAGCAGTTTTGATCCATAAGGAACTCACAAAAGTCCATATGGCACTTCTTGACAAAAGATCTGATTCTGTTCTATGAGGAATTAAAGTTACAGTTCATCAACATGTAAATGAAGTATTGAATCTTAGTCTCTAATGTCACATTAGCCCTACCACAATATTTTTGCTCCTAATTATTCTCATTTTTTTATTTTAGTTAGAGCAGGAGAAGGATTGTGTCTCAGTCTTGTTGCCCAAAACCTGACTGACTTATGTTTTGCATCCAACCAAGGTATAGGAGTGAAGTCCAGTCTGGGGTAAGTCCCTGGTTTATAGTAATGGTTCAGAGAAGTTTGAGAGTGTGAAGACAATCCAAGTTTGTTTTGGAAATAATCAGTTCTGAGATGATCAAGAGAACAAAACTGAGAAGTTTAGGATGACTTTTAGGCTGGTTTATGAATATAGTTGTGTTTAAGAATTTAAGGTCCAGACTAAATTTTATCAATAGTAGTAATGAAAAAAGGACGTATCTAGTGCTTAGTACTTAAGGAGCTATTTGTTTACATTATCTCATTTGATTCTCACAACAACCCTTGAGGTATGTAGAAGATAAGCTTTTTGAAAGCCAAAGAATGTTTCATTTTTGTCTTTGTGCATACTATGTGTCTAGCACATAGTAGATACTTGATTAACAGGTATTGATTGATTATTATACCCACTTTATAGATGGGAAAATGGATGCTCAAAAGAATAAATGGCTTACAAAGGTCACCTAACTTGTAAGTAACAGAGCCCAGACATTAATCCAAATCTTTCAACTCCTTATCCACAAATCTCCAATGCTGTTCTAGATCCATTTTTACTTCTCAAGTTTTGATGACATTTACAATTAAAGTCCCAGTTGAATGCAGTGGGATCTTGTACATTAAAGTCTATAAACACATGTAATTTGTTTTTTTTATTTTCCCTGCAATGTTATGCTCTCATTACACCATAGGTCTGGTGGGAAAGAATGAATAAATCCTTATTAATTTTATCATTATTTGCACAAACAAGCAAAAGACACGTTCTAATAACATCAAAGCAGTGTCTTCCCAAGATTTTATTGGTGTTCCTTCTATTCTTGCTACCACCACCACTAATGCTAATTAGCGATTTAGCATTTATGTAGCATTTTAAGGTTTGCAAAGTGTTTTTTATATATTATCTCATTTGATTTCACAACCATCCTGTAAAGTAGGTACAGATTTACAGATGTGGAAACTGAGGCTTTGAGACTTAAGTGAGTTAGGAAGTAGGATATGAATTCAGGCTTTTACCAATGCAAATCCAGCACTCAAGAATTTATGGATGATTATGCCATTTGGATATCATGATGAAATTTAAAATGAGGGTATCAAATTGTTAAAAAAAAAAAAAAAAAAAAAAAAAAAAAAAAAAAAGAGTACATGTGGAGAAGAGGATTTGCCTAGAGATTTAGAATTAGATGATCTTGGATCAACTATTGACCTTAGGTTAAGTGGACCATGAATTTTTTCATCTGCAAAATTAGGGAGTTGGGTTAGATGATGTCTAATATTTTTTCCAGTTTTAAATTCTCTTCTCCTGTATCAAAACCCCTCTTGTTAGGTAGATTGAAAAGAATTTAAAGGATTTAATTTTCCCTAAGGTTTATTCAAGGTTCACAAAACTATCACCTCAGGAATGTTATTTTCCATCCTAATAAAAATTATGACACCTAGTTTATCATGCTAAAATTTTAAATGGTGTGAATTTGTTAAATAGGAGACCTAAATAGCAAAAATAAATAAAATGGCCCTAATATAAAAGAGTATGCTGATAGTGTCATAAAATAAGAATATTTAAAAAGTCACAATGAAATAGAGACAGAGTGGCATTAGGAAGATGTCTTTTACTTTGAGTCAGAAGACCTAGATTTAAGTATTGCAACTAGCACTTACTGGCCAGCTGAATAACTTAAAACTTTTCTGAAGTGGAGAATTTGCATCTGTAACTTTTGTGTAAGAGGCACCCTTCTGAATGAAATATCTGCCTACACTTTGAGGATTTATGAGTTCACCAAATCATTTCCTTCATGTAGGTGAAAATGGAGAGCTGTGCTATCAATTACTCTCCTAAAGGGAATCAGAAACTTCATTTATAGTACTCAGACTCATATGGCACAAAATACAGAACAGTTTTATTTACAAATCAAAAGACATTGCAAGGAGTTTTCTCTAAACTTATAATAGAATGAAGAGATTCTCTTTTCCCTAAAAAGTTCTTCTGCAGAAGCCTCTATGATCTCTGATTTATAGTATTAGCTTAGGTGACACTCTAACAAGAGAGACCAGGATTTGCTCCTTCATATTGTTGCTTTTTTCCAAGACTCATTTCTCTATTTCACATAAATTCACACCCCTGTGAATTAGATGCTATTATTTCTGCCATTTTATAGTTGAACAAATTGAAAAAGAGATTAAGTGACAGGCAGAAGCAACAACCAGAGATGTCAGGTTAGGAGCTCCGATATTAGAAAAAAAATTTTATTGTTTGTTTGTTTCTAGTGTGGATAACATCTTTTACTTATAGAAATCCTAAATGGTTATGAATTGAATAAATAAGTGCTGGAGAATTTCTATGGTAGCTTCTAGTTGTATAATTTTTCAATTCCATTAGCTGTTGCTTACTTCTTTCATTACTTACTTGCTATTCTCCATAGCCTCATCTCTTGTAGCTTAGCTCTCTTGAAGGTATCTATAGATCTGACCCTCCCTGGTTCTGGTCACCTTTTCTCCATGAAAATAGTTATCTAACATTTAACAAGCCCATGTGGAGAGACTATTCTGGGTCACTGATTTCACTAAATGAGTCTAAAGCTCTGTATATTGAGACTTGATTTCCTGTTTCTGAGATCAGTGGCCTCTGCTTTTCAACTCTATAAATTTCTAGGAGTACTTTGTGAGTGCTTCCTTCTACTACTCAAGTGAATCTCCATTTTCCCATTCTTAATCAACTTAGAGCAAACAAAACTTCCCACTGGTTTTGGGGTTTGGAAAGACACCTTCCTGTTATTTTCTGCTCATCTTCCTAATCTCATTTTCTTCCATTTTGACTGAAAAGGTTATGGGTTCCAAAAGATAGCAGAGAGAAGTAGTGCCAAAGGGAAGCTGCCCATGGGCAAAAATCTGTAGTCCCCCCCCAGTGCTAGTTAACTCAAAAAGTTATTGTTGGGGGAGAGAGATTTCATATGAAATTATGAAAAATGAAAGCAGACTACAAATGTTATATAAACATATAATAATATTTCAAGGATGAAATAGAAGCAGCATGGAATTGAAAAGGAGTTCTGGCTTGAAATCCAGGAAAACCTAGGTCTGAATCTTTGCTCTACCACTTGTTAGCCTCTGTGACCTTGTACTAGATACTTAACATCTCTGTGCTACAATTCCTCATCTATAAAGTGAGTGAGTTGGAATAGATGGCTTCTGCTGGTCCTTCTAGATCTGAATCTATGATTCTATCTTACCACTGATGTTTATTCTGCAGCCTTGGACAAGTAATTTAACCTCAAGTTGAATCAAGCAATTCTTCAGGATTTATCTACTAAACTCAATTTGTGAGCTCCAAAAAATAGGAGAGAGGAGTAGTGCCAAAGTACCCCACCCTCCAGTATTGATTTCTGGGTATCCATGAACTTGGAAGGAAAATATTTCTATATTTGTTTCACTAACCTCTAAATGAAATTAAGCATTTCCTTTTATTGTGAATCTTTAAAAAATTCTGAGAATGTATTCATAGGCTTTGCTACAACCCAAAGGGTCCAGGAGACCAAAAAAATAATAATATTTTGTTCTATTACTTGTTCTATTATGCCTGCAAGAAAGTACCTATTAGCTTATTTTAGGAAGGAATCTATTTCAGGTTATTTTTCTTCTATCTTCTTGGGGGAAATTATCAGCACATATAGAAAGCTCCACCATCACAGGAAGCCTAGTTAATTAGGGAATTCTGATTCTAAAAGTAAACAGGCATTTAACCAAAATTAACCTAAAATAAGTTATGTCATTTCACATAGGTTTTTTCACCAATAAAATAACCAGATAAAAATGTCTCAACTTGCTTTTCCCTCATCATTCATTTTCATTTAAAAAAGATTAAGCACCCACTGTGTTAAGGACCAAAAGACTATAATCTCTCTGAGAGCAGAAACAGTTTAATTTCTTGTCTTTTTATTCCCAATGTCTTGCATAGTACCTGATCCCAAATAGTCACTTAATAAATACTCCTATTGATTGCTCATTGAACATGTAATACACATCACAATTCTCTTCCCTATAGTGAATAGTAAGTGGGGTGGAGATTTCTTTTGTCGAAGGTATATTTATTGCCCTGGCAATGGTAGCACCATCCCTACTTCTGCCCCAACACCATTGGTCCTAATTTTAGCACAACTTTTACTATCATCATCAGGGGACACAACTACTTTGAAAAAGAATACATCTATCCCTACCAAGTGCCCCACACAGGACAGGAAAGCCAGCTTCCTTGAAGCAGCAAGTCACCCTAAGGAAGAAAGAGGAGGCAGCATGTGCCAGACTGGTCAAACTATGGCCACCATCATGAACCCCATCTCCTTAGCTATCTCTAAACCCAAGATCTTTGACATGGCAATGCCTCCAGTTGAATGCCTCCAGACACAACTCTGGGAAACAATCTCTAAGATGTAAAGATGCTCCTGGAACTCCCATAGCCACAGTTATTAAGGATCCAAATAGGAAAGCTCTTGCCACTACCCTGGCACTGTCAAATGGGTCTATATCAAAACCTGATTTTATATCTGGAAATGAGACAGGAGAGGCATTACTATCTGCTTTGCCTCCCTACTCTAAGGACCATGAAACCTTTCCATCTGACCCATACCTGAAACATTCCATATATTTTTTCTGTGTATATTGTCTCCCCCATGAGCTCCTTATGGCAAATAAAATAATTTTAAGAGAAAAAGTTTTGGGGTAAATTATAATCCATTTTATCAATCACAATGAGCAAAAGATTGGCAAATCATGGAACCCTTTTGCCAATCATTTGCTCGTTGTGATTGATAAAATGGATTCTAATTTACCCACTCTGACATGGCCACTTCTTGAGATTTATTTACCCTTGAATTAGACCTATTTCAGCAGATAGTGATCAACTCTGATTGGTTAACAATTAGTGAGAGGTGGACTTAACAAAGAGAAGTGAGCTCACTCCCATCACAGGCTGACAGAGATATGATCACTCTTGCACACAGAGAGACTATCCCTAAAACCAAAACACCCCCAGCCTTGGGCAATCAGACAAAAGGATCTAGCTGCATCCATTCATGATTGAGTGAAATTCACCTTAGAGATTCCTTTTGAGTTTGGGTGGGGTCAAATAGAGAAGAAAATTAACTCAACTTTCAAAGATTAAGGTTTTGCAATGAGAATAACAAAAAGGGGAGAACTCTGGATCTCCTTAGAGCATTGGTTACTGGATTCATTTCTCTCATCCTTGAGAGGAAGGATGTCTTATTTTTTGAGGCATACCTCCAGCACTTAGCACTATGCTTTGTATATAGTAAGTACTTAATAAATGTTTTATTCATTCATCTTCATGGTTGTCACAACTCCCTTCTTCAAAATTATTTTGTATTTTTGTACACATTTTGTGAAATTATTCATTCACATATTGTTTCCATCCAATAGAAGTTAAGCTTTTTGATAGCAGGGATGCTTTCCTTTTTGCCTTTGTATCACCAAGGAGGAGTACAGTATCATTCTGCTTGAATTAAATATATAAGCAAGAGTAAATAAAAAATGTCAGTGAAAAGAAAAGTATTCCATTTTCCATAGCACAAACACAGTTGTTCCAGAGTGTAAATACCTTGAGGACATATGCCATGATATCTACTCCTAAGTATGGAATAGTTTAATTTTTGTCTATATATCCCTAGCATGTGACATGGTACCTGCAACATAAATGTTAATTCTAGTTCTAGACTTATTTGTTGATTAATATAGCTTCCACAAAATACTTAGGGCCATCATTTATATGCACTGAGTAAATTTTGTTGACTACTAATATAGCAATCAACAACAGGACATTTGAAGGTAATGTTCAGAACAATGAAACGCCAGGATCAGATTTTCCCTTTTTAAAAAGAAGATATTTTACTTCAAAAGTTGGGTAGTGGGAAGTCCAGCAAATTGCTCCCATTGTTATTTCTGAAAGACCAAAGTTCAGACTCCATTTTAAGCCTGAAGTATAATTCTTCCTTTTGTTCACCTTCTCTTCTCTAAGTCCCTCCACTTAGGCTTTGTAACAGCAAGTGGAGAAGTGGCTAAGAAATCTTCCTTTTATTCCTAGGGATCAGCTATTCATATCTCACCCAAAGCTGTTAAGAAACTTGTTGTGCTGTGACCTACAACCATAATTTTGTGGAAATTTTGTGCAATTTAAGCAGAAGGGAATTTTTTTGTTTATTTTTTTAATTGAATGAGATATATTGTAGGGGGAGAAGCAATAATGAGAATAAATATTATCTGTATAAAATATAATTCGTCTACACAGAGTGATGTCATTTAAAAATATTATTTCATTTCCCTTATGGATCATTCCTTTTTAATTCTTTCTCACAGTTCTACTGTATTTGACCCTCAAGTCCTTTACCAGAAACAATGATCAGCAAGTTATATGAGACTGGGATGAGAGGCCAGCAACAGCCATGAAACCCTTTTGACTAGGCCATTATTAGTGGCTCCCCAGCTCCAGTTAGAAGTTCACTAATGGAACACTGTACTACAACCACGTCTCCTACTTTGGGAAGGAATGTGGCTTGGGTTTAACTTCCCACAAAAGCTTGACATTTTTGTGGCATCAAGAAAGCATGATCATACCCTAATAACAGCATGTTCTTGTGGTGCCAGCTTAAACATCTTTCCCTACTTTTTGGCTAATAACCTGCTTAACAACACTATTTCTCCCTCCCCCAAACAGTAGGAGCCAATATGCAAACTAATAAATAAACTAATGGGTGCTGCAAACTTATCAAGGAGTCTTACTTCTACTAAAATTGCAAAAGTATTATATATATATATATATATATATATATATATATATATATATATATATATATATATATATATATATATATATATGTATATATATATATATACATATATATGTATATATAAATTTTGAGGGGAAAAGCTGAATATTAATAGATTACAGATAGAAGAGAGATAGATGATAGATAGATGGACAGATAGATAGACAGATATAGATAGATAATTTCTTAAGTGTTTACTATGTGTGGGACACTCTGCTAAGAGCCAAGGATTCAAAACCAAGAAAACTATTTCCTCCTCTCCAGGAGCTTATATCTAGCATAAAGGGGCCAAAGAAATGAAAGAGACTAAGCTTGGTGTCTGGGGACTTCGCATGAAAAATGTCTCTAGGCATATGAAATGGTTTATATAGATTCTTCTTTCTCTTGATGTACATTTTTTTAAAATAATAGCTTTTTATTTTTGAAATATATATAAAGATAGTTTTCAATATTCATTTTTGCAAAACTAATTTCTTCTCCCATCCTTCCCAGCAAGTAATCTAATCTAAGTTAAATATGTGCAGTTCTTCTACACATATTTCCACAATTGTTATGATGCACAAGAAAAATCAGATCAAAAAAGGGAAAAAAATGAGAAAGAAAAAAAAACTAGCAAACAACAAAAATGGTGAAATTATTATGTTGTGATCCAATTCAATCCCCATATCCTCTTTCTGAGTGCAGATGGCTCTCTCCATCTTGATGTAGTTTTTTTTTAATCACTCTATCACCATTCTTTGCAGCAATTTCTTTGTGAGCAGGCATACAATGCGATTCAGTTCAAGGATGTAACTGAATGTTGTGTATTATATTTGATATTTAGTTCAATTTTGTGTTTTATCCCAGATGAGTTGAGAAATCATATCTTTTTCTCTTATTTTCATCAATTGACTAGCGTAGTTTAAAATCAATTCTTTCAAAAATTTTAAAGCTGTCAAATGTTCTTCCATTGTCTTTTCCTTTTATTAGGAAGCTGGCAGTTTAATAGACACATACTTACATAATACATCTATAAACAAAGAGCAGAAAGTACTCATAGTTTTGTTAGACCTTTAATTGTAGACAACTGTGATCCCAGAAGAATCCTCAGAAAGAAAATATAGCATGACCACACATTTCTCCAGTTAAGCAGGTGCAACTTCTCTGTACATAGTACATTGGGCATCAGTTAACTAACTAATGATGCCGGCTTTCTGCCAGCCCCATTCTTTATTCAGATGTGGATTTTATTCATGCTCATTTCAGTGACTGAGAAGCCTGCAGCATCATTTAAGCCTTCAGAGATTGTTAGAAGAGTTCATTAAAAATCATTGACTAAACACTCCTAAATTTAGCATTTACTCATGATTAAAATGATGTTGGAGCCTACAGCAACTGAGACTATAGTAGTCATTATGATATTAATGCTATTTAATCATAATTCACATTTATATGCTTTAAGGTTTAAAAAGCATTTTACTCAGAAAATGCCCCTTTAAGCTTACCTTCACACAGATAACAAATAACACAAACTATTTTTATTCTTGATTTCAGCTTCAGTATTTTTCTTTCTATAACACAGTAACTGATATAAACTGTGTTGCTCCATGATTTACTGGATCTGAAATCTCATCAGTGTGAATATTTCTCCAAAGATATAGGCTATAACACATCCATATCTTTTTATTTTGTGTAATACTAATTTTTGTCTTCCATAAATCCTTCTTCAGAACCTACTTGATATATTGGAAACCTTCATCTGATATTTTTTTTTAAAAAGTCCTTGGGTTCTAGTGTAGAAATGAGGTTGATCATCAGCTATTCCTCATCATCATTAAATAATTATACCGCCTCCCTTTTTGATAGTCTATTGCGGGGATTATATCCCTCATTTCTCTTCTCCTCCATACATTATCATGAATAATATATTGATGTGATGACCCCCCAAAACCTTCCTGTGTTTCTCTTAGCATGACACTTCATTTCATATTACTTTGGAAATTTAAATGTGTCTGTTGGTCAATTTATAATTTAATAATATAATTTAAACCAAAAAGTATTTGTTTTATATCATCACTGAGTGCTCTTGGATTGGGAAAATCTAAGTGGTTAGAGTGGTTATTTGTTGGGATGACCAGAAGGAGTTAACTGTAGCTCTATCTTAACAGCATAGACTAACTAGTCAATGTTATCTGTTAGGTGAAGGCAGTCATGCAATTTTTTTGATGATACCACAGCAGGCAAAAATAACTTTTTAAAAAATATATTTCAATCCATTGATCTAGCATTAGGTAGATTGCTTCAGAGGTATGCCAGAAGCTACATTTGACAGTTCTGCCTTCCTCATGCCTGTCTTCTGCCTCAAAAGGCATACTTTCTCCATGCAAAGTTTGATGATTATTAGGTATCCCCACCCTTCAGCTAAAATTAATCTCTTTGGCTTCTGAATTCTTATAGTACAGCATTTATGATTCGTGTGAAATTTTTGTCTTTCTGTCTTTAATTATTGAAATTATTTGCATGAATATCTCATTCTCTTTATCAGATTGTAAACTCCTTGAAGTTAGGGGCTATTCATTATCTTTCCTTCCCCCATAGTGCATAGGAGTTTGATAAATATTTGTAAAATGAAGAGATAGATATGTCAATGTCATTGTTTTTTTTATAGAATCAAAGTATAATGAACCCATGGAATCTTGACATTCTAAGGGACTTGAGATTACCTAGTCAAATTTCTTAAGGCAGCAATTCCTTCAGTAATAGAGAGCTTACTATTAAACACAACACCCCATTCCATTTAGGGACAGCTCCTATTGTCAGAGGAATCATGAATCCTGAATCCAGGAGTATGATTGTAAAGGTTTAAATAAGTAGCTCTATGAAATATTGTTGTTTGTCCTTTGTCCTTAAAGAGCATGGTGACAGCAGGAAGATGATGCTATGATAGCAAGTGAATTTCCAGGACTATGCAATATCACCTGCCTCACTTTCCCCTCTTAACCATCTTCGTCCAGTGGCAAAATATATATCAAGACAACTGGAGATGGCCCCGGAGTGCAATGGGAGATCTTAACCTTTTTAAACTATGGTCTTCAGCAGGTTTGACTGATACTACTCCCATTCAGTGATTAAGGTTAGGTTATTGAGGCAAAAAGTCCCCTTTTACTTGCAAATAAATATATATATACATATATATATATATATATATATATATATATATATAAATGAATTAATTAATTAATTAATAAGTAAATAAATGAATGAATGAATGGATAGATAGATAGATAGATAGATGAATGAATGAATAAATGAATGAATAAATAGATAAATGAATAAATAAATAAATGAATAAATGAATATAAATGGAAGGGGAAGATTCTCAGAGTTTTTGGCCAAAGCAGAAATAATTGTTATTTATATTCAATCTGAGTCAATCAGGACCCAAACAATGACAAAATGAGGCTTGGCCTTATCCATTCGATTATTTAGCAATTATTTATTGAAAACCTACTATGTATATAACAGTGAATACTATTATTGAGTAGGAATGTCAAGTTCAAAAAGAGGAGCTGAAAGCTCCAAAGATATAACTGCAACCTATCTATAGCTTCTTATTCTTTGTAATATAATCTTTGTCTTCCATAAAAGTATAAGAAATGTTGCCTGCTCTTTGTTTACAATCTAATTCAGCAGACCCCAGTATACAAAAGGAAACTGAGGCTGTGAAGGACAAAATAATAACATTAAAGTCATTTACTCAGTTGTTTAGAGTAGATGAATAGTGATCAGAGACTTACTTAGATAGCAACTCAGTGCTAGACATGCACCAAAAATATAAGAATAGATGGGAGAAGGTAGATTTGAAAGTTCTCAAATAAAAACATTTAGAACTACACCATGTTGTAACATTAGTTGAAATATGAAAGCTTACTCGCTATATCCCCATAAAGTGAAGGTGAAATCCAGTTATGCTTGTTTGTCTATTTCTCTCATTTAAAAACCTATATAAAAATACATCCATGGTTAATTAGTGAGGTAAACTTAGCTGTTCCCAGAATTACACACCTCCATGCCTCACCCTCAACATTTTATTGATGGCTAATGTTTATCCCAAGGATTCTTATTAGACTAAAAGCTTAAAAAGGACAACACTTAAGCAGGGCATGTTTTGAAGACATGTTCAGCAATTGGGCTGCAGAGATCCCACTGACTTGTTTTGAAGTTTCCTGTTTTTACACTTTTATTTTCATAACCACTGGCACTGAGCCTTCTCAGTGATTTTCCCCATCTCGTCCTAGCTTTGGACTCAACTAGAAAGGCTTATTGTCCATGACCAGACTGGGATTTTTTTTTTCTATCATTTTATCTTCCTGGGCTCTTTGCTCAGAAAACAGTGGTCTTCATATTGAGAACCCAATAAATGGTTCTTAGATTAATGTGTCACATACTCATAGCGCTTTGCAATGTATAAAGGATTAAGAAAGATAATAACTAGCTCAGTAATAAGGTACTACAGAGGAAAAAAGTAATAGGTAAAGCATTTATATGGTACTTTTGGGTTTGCAAAATGCTTTATGTACAACCCTGTCAATAGGTATTATTGTTATCTTTATTTTATAGATGAGAAAACTGACGCAGAGAGAAGTTACATAATTCTAGTTCATGTACTAGTTCATGCACTAGTATCAAAGGCAAAAATTAGAACTCGTATTTTTTTGACCCAAATCTAGCTCTCTGTCCAGGTAAAACAACTTAAAAACAACTGGGCTGGAAAAATGTTTTCACTACGATAGTGGAAACTAGGCCCAATTAAGGTTAACCAAGTTTCACCTAGCTGAACTCATAAGTTATACACAAGAACTCAGTCATGAAAAGAAGAGCCAAGTCAGCTAGACAGTTTGATCATTGGAGGGGCTAAACTTCCATTCTTCAAGTGGCTCTCTTTAGGGGGCTACAGAGGTAATCACTATTTCATTCCATTCAAAAAGTTATTCTTATAATGACAATCTTAAGATTATGAGCACTTTGGAAAAACAGGTATAAACCCTGCCCTTTGATGTTTCCCAATAAATTGGAGCTCCAAACTTTAAATTGTAAGAGCCTCCCAAAGGAGGCTAGCATTGCATTTCTTTCCACCTGTCTACCTACATGGTTGTAGGTTTTTTTCCTTTAATTAAGTGAAACAATTCTATTCTAAATCCCTCAGCTTTCTACCTTTAGAGGCAGTTTTCTCTGAGTGAAAGTAGATTTTTCACCAAGCCCAACTCTAAAAGAGTCTTGACAGAAAGAAGAAAATATATAAAAGAAAAGTGAAACAAACTAGTTACATAAAGAAACCATATATTCTGTGTTCTAAGCAAGTAGATACTGAAGAGTTGTAATCATAGACATGCAAGCCAGCTCAAAAAAGCAGCATGCTATATGGGTGTCTTTATGATCAGATAGGAGGTACAGTGGTTAGAATGCCAGTTCCAAAGTTAGGGAAGACTTGAGTTCAAATCCAGATTCATCCACTAGGTATGTGAGCATAAGCAAGTCACTTAACCACCATCTTGCCTCAGTTTTCTCATCTGTAAAATGAATTGGAAAAGGAAATGGCAAATCATTCCAGTATCTTTGCCAAGAAAACCCCAAATGGGGATATGAAAAGTCAGATATGACTAAACAACAGCACGTATGTCTTTTTCTGAGAGGAATACATTTTCCCTGGAGGGCCTTCACCTAAATTTGGATTGAAAGCTGAAACAATGGAGAAACTAGAGATCTAAATCCTAAATGGATAAGCTATTCCCACCCTGACTTCACTCTGAAGCAAATTTAAGGATTAGAGTCCCTGCCAATGAACTAACTATTCACAACTTATTCACATTTCTTTTCACTGGTCCTTACAAAACTCTTTCTTCTAGACTGTTTCATTATTTGACAAGCCCATGGTTGTGCTGGTAAAGTTTTAACAACCAGTTCTCTAAGAAAAGACACTTTTAAGTTTAATACAAATCAATAACATTTTCTCCTTCACATCTTAAGTCTATATCAATGGTGTCAAACTCAAGTAGAAACAGATCCCTGGGAGTCCTATATTGATTTATAAAAACACAAAGATTATAATATATTGTATCTTTATTTTCTTTAATATTTCCTAATTACATTTTAATCTAGATCAGGCCTACATGCTTGGATTCACTGAGTTTGACACTTCTGAAATAGGTCATTAATGAAACAGTAAATCAAACCCTGATCTCTAGAATTTGCTTCTTTTTCTGAGATGTAAATACATTGAAATTTTAACATTTTATTTCACCGCATAAGTTAGCTCTAGCACACACTTGAAGCCTTTTAAATTACATGTTGCTAAACTAAATACAGTGATATATTATGTTCTAACTGGTGCAAAATATGATAGTATTATTTCAGTGAACTTGCATATTATTCCTCTATTTATGTACCTCCACAATAGGATAAGACCAAATGAGATTTGGTCAGTACCAAAGAGCCGTTATCAAATCAAGGCCTATTAGTTATTTATAGAGACCTATATAGCAATTGAGCAGCTTGATAGTACAATGGGTAGTACCATGACTTGGAGTCAGGAACTCTTTCTAAGTTTAAATCTAGTCTGTGATACTATGTGGCCCTCTGCAAGTCACTTACCCCTTTTTACCTCAGTTTCCCCATCTGTAAAATGAGCTAAAGAAGGACATGGCAAACCTCTCCAGTGTCTTTCTCAAAAAACCTCAGAAGTCATGAAGAGTCAGTTATGGCTGAAATGACTGAACAACTATAACAACAAAATCTTCTTTCTGGAATTGAAG
The DNA here is from genome assembly GCF_048593235.1 of Sminthopsis crassicaudata. Taxonomy (NCBI): domain Eukaryota; kingdom Metazoa; phylum Chordata; class Mammalia; order Dasyuromorphia; family Dasyuridae; genus Sminthopsis; species Sminthopsis crassicaudata. The sequence continues at coordinate 252,659,889 of NC_133617.1, read as the reverse complement.
TTGAGGAATTTCTCAACTTAGTACCTGTTAGGCAAATCATAGATGCCAGAAGGAAAAATAAGTCAAGATATGAAAATTTGTCAGATACAAGATAGGACATAATAATTTTACTAAAGAAGTGTAAGCCCCAATTATTTCTTGACAGAAACCAGGGAAGATAATCCTTAATAATGCTTAAGGATTTGATATCTATGCATCCATCCATCTATTTTAAATGGCAGGATAGTCCATGTAGAATGAAACTTAGGAAAAGATAACTTCCTAAAAAATCTTGGTAAGAGAATACAATTTAAATTACAGATTCAAAGAACATGGACATAGAAATAGCTCTGTGTTTAGATCCAGTTAATTGGTCAAGACTTAAATCAATATTGAATCTAAAAGAATTTCTTTGGAAACTGAGTCTTTTCTACTTCAAACAAACTAATTTTTACTAATATTTATCCTTTCATAATTTACAAAGCAGAAGTATTAGGAGAATGAGGGGAATGAGAAGAAAGGAGAAAAAGGAGAAAAAGGAGAAAAAGGAGCAAGAAAAAAAAATGAAAGCACCAAGTCAGTGGGAATCATAATGGCAACTTGAGAATAGGTCATCAGGCAACTTCCCCACAGACCTTTGAAATAAATTAGAAAAGCAAACTCCTTTCTGTATCCTAGACTGACGAAAAATTGATTGCATCAGAAAACAAGATCATAGATGGTGGGATAAAAGAAGCTAATATAAACGTCTCTTCTTTTGACTGAATCATAGAGCCAAGAGCTTTATCAAGTTTGGCATCTGTTTTCTCACCGCTCAAGACAACAGTTGAGTTGTGTCCCATTAATATTCTTGGGTTACACCCAACCCTTGCCCAAATGCTCTCTTCTATCTAATGACAATACCTGTCCTGTATATGCAAGTGAGAGTGTGGATGAGCAATAAATTAAAATGCAACAGGTGGAGAAATAAATGTTAGATCAAAATAAAGATTTACTATGGGCTTTATGACTGGGGACCCATGTAAATTGGGTCTTTTTGTATGGAGCTCTAGATAACAAGTACTTCCTTGAGAATAAGACAAAAGTAGAAGAAAAAAGTAGTAATCCTTCCTCGTTGGTCATTTCATAAATATCCTTGAATGAATTTCAAATATCTCTATAGCCTATTTAATTAAGCCAAGGCTTTTATATCATCTCTAAAAGATTTGAAAATTGGAGGTGGGAAAAAAGAAAGAAATATTTAAGTATGGAATTTTTGGTTGTTGTTGTTGTTGTTGTTGTTGTTTTCCCCACATTATCTTTGGTTCTGGCATGGCATGGCATGATAATCCCACTTTAAAGAGCCTGTTATGGAGGATTTAGCACTATAAACCTTACTAAAATCACTCTGAACAAATATAGTTCTAGAATAGAATTAAAGCCAAAATCTTTAAATCTCTAGCAGAGAGAATTTGTTATTTCTTTCCCTTCTCCTAAGGGAGACATACCTATAAAGTTCAAAAAAAAAAAAGTTTTTTGGTTTGTCTTCTTTTCATTTTTCCTTGAGCAAAAATAAGTGGGACTCCCTTCAGGTGTGGGGTTTTTGCACGTCTGCTTTTACAATACAAGTTTTTGTCTCCTGGGAGGCTTGTTAAAGAAAGTCACAATGAATGAGTGACGCCAATTGCACCTGATTCCCAAGGGAAAAAAGAGGGAGAGGAGAGAGACTCAGTTGTTGCATTAGAATGATTAAGGTGACCAACAACAACTCTTAGAAAGTGATAGTATTCAAAGTCTTGGCAGGTTGCATAGTAAAATTAAACCCTGTGCACTAATTATTTGCCCTAATATAAAGGGCAGGGCTTCATGGGAAATGCCTAATCCCAGCCTTGCTGTGAAATGCATTCAATAAACAGGTTTCACAATTCAAGAGGAAGCAGAGTGTCAGGAGACTCATATGGGAAAGTTAGCTAATGAAGTCACTCTAAGGTATTATGAAGTGCAAATGGAGTGTCAGTGAAGCCCTATGTGATCAGTCCTGAAGAGTTGGGTGACTAAGCAGTGGAGCAGGTTTAATAAGCTCTTAGCAGGTTCTCATCCTATGTAACACCATGAGAAATTTTCTCACGCCTCAGGATTGGATGAGAATTTGGAACTGCCCTTGCTGTTCAAGTCCGTTCTTTTCACCTCTGGCCTCATTTTTATTTCTCCATAGAGCTTTTTCTCAAAATTTGCTTAATTCATAATTCAAATTATCAAAAGAGGGAAGATCTCTTGTTCAATAGTTGTAGAGCTTATCAAACTTTTAAAATTCAGTCATAAAAATAAGCTTTGATCCATGGATTTCTAGAGTAGTGGTTCTTTATATTTTAAGAATTTTGATGACTATATTTCAATATAATTGGTTTCCTTTGTAATTCTTTTCATTTTATTCTATGCATTTAAAAACATTCTTCTCATAAAAAGTCCATAGACTTTCCTAGACTGTCAAAAGACTTCAAGACACAAAATAAGGCAAGAGCTCTTATTCTAGAACCTAATAGAAAGTAGGCAGTAGGACTTGTTGTAAGCACAGTCTTTTATTTCTCTTATCAATACCCTCTTAGTTTATTTCCAGAAATCTCTATTTGTAGCAAAAACAAATGCAAATACTATAAGTACTAATTTTGAACAAATATCCAAATCCTATAGTTAGGGCTTGTTAAAAATCTTTTTTTCAAAAACCTTCAAACTGCCTTTGGGTTCTATGAAGTAAAGTAACCTATAAATTTTTAAATTATTTTATGGTAGATATGTAGCTTTTCTGGTACTGAGTACCTCACTTCCAAGATAGTTCTTTTCTTCAGTCATTTCAGTTTTATCCAACTCTTCAGGACCCCTTTGGGGGTTTGCTTGGCAAAGATACTGGAAGAGTTTGCCGTTTCTTTCTCCAACTCATTTTGCAGATGAGGAAAGAGAGGCAAACAGGGTTAAATGATTTGTCTAGTGTCACTAGTAAACTGTCTGATACTAGATTTGAACTCAGAAATATGAGGCTACTTGACTTGAAGCCCAGATCTTCTTACATTGTATCATATAGCTTTCTTTTTTAAGATAATAGAACCTTATATATTTAGAGTAGGGAAAGATCTTTTAAGACCAGCATTTGAGTATACCAAGCCACAATGACTAAATGAATTTTTGCACATTTCCCTACTTCCTATTTTTGTTTTTAACTTTATGATCTATAAAACTGATAGAACTGGAATTTGTTGCTAACCATTTATGAACTATCAACAAAATGGACTTTTAAAAGTAAACATAGAAGAAATTAGTTTTTTCTCCTGAGTTCATAACCAAAGGCAATCTAAACATAAGCAGAAATAAAAGGAGTCATGCCAAATAATGTAGTAATAATGTAGTAGCAAATAATGGTAATACTAGATATATTAATAAAATGTGGACAATAGCACTCCTTTCATTGTTTTGATTTCATTATTATCTAGTGTAAAGACTTTGAACTCAGAATCAGCATCCCTGACTTTTAGGCCTTGCTAATTAAACTAGTTGCCCACTATGTCTACTTAAGTAAGTTATTTAGATCTCAGTTTAATTCTCTATAAAATGAGAGAGTTGGAATAAAAATAAATAAGTCCTTTCCAACTGTAAAATTCAACAGTTCTATGGGAGATAAGATTTTTAGTTTAAAAAAAACTCTACAAATGTATGCTTTCATTTGCGCTCCTGAAAGTTATACATTTCCAAATACTATTGTTAAATAATGTTAATACAATTCTATTAGTATTTGACAAATGCCCTTAGTATATTTCCATTATACATCCTGACAGATATATACTGGTGATCTCATTAACTCATTAAATTCTTTCCACCAGTGCAGATTAAAATTCATCTGTGCCTGGCCACTCTGTGAGACTCTTATCATCTGCATCCTCTCATAAGTTTGCCATAGAGGGTTCACACATAGCATGCTGAAGACTTTGATTTATCTTGATATTGTGAAGATACAAATAGAACATTCAAGTGCTCTACCTGTAATCCCTCTCCTTAACTATATAACCAACCTATCTTTTATGCCTATCATACATATGCCTGATGACAGCTATTACTCCTAACTTCTTTGGAGCTCTTCATTGATTATATGTTGCAATCTCTGACACTCCCACCCTTCATGTACATCTGTCTTACCTTCTTTGTGATATTTCATTTTTAATTCTTTAGAGAGAATTATATTCATTGGCTCACTGCCAAATAACAATATTAATAGAATGTTGGTAGTTTTTTTTAATAGATTTTTTTTCCTAGAAAAACATAGGGTCATTAAAGAAATTTTGCAATTTCCCACTATCCACTCAAATTTGAACCACATTAATGGCCCATTTGTGCTATTTGCTCCAGATAGACATGATGATAGACAAGATTTTCCATCCAAATGTATGTCATAAGCTGGACAATAGATATTTTTCATCATTTTTGCCTTGACAGTGCTATTGATGAAGCTACAATATTCTGGGGTTTTATGTAACTGGAAAAAATACAACCAGGAGCATCCAAACTCTAGGACTTTTATGTGTATAGCACTAACTTATCCTAATATTAAAGCAAAACATAAATGAAGACCTTCATAAACTAAATTTCTTCAAAGAAATGAAGATCAGGCACATACATCTCAAATGAAACATGTTTTGAGTATACCAAACTACAGTGATTATGTAGAGGGTATGTCTCTGAATTTTTATACATCCCCCTATTGCATTTTAACTTTGTGATATATAAAATTGATAGTTTGAATTTGTTGCTAACCATTTATGAAGTGTTGACACTTCATAAGTGTCAACAATGGATTTTTAAAGTAAATATATACTTACTAAATTTTAAGCTGCTTTAAGAAAAAAAAAATAGTACCATCATTCTCTTTGTGGCATATGCTACTTGTAGTGGGAAAACCATCTTATTTTAAGCGTTCCATTTTTATTCATGCAACGCTCTTTACTTTGATCATATTTCCCAATTGGACATTTAATACAAGCAAAATATGCACTAAGCTCATAGCTATGTAACACCTTCCTCTAAGTATACTTCTCCATTCTCTATTGAATCTCCAGATTCTCTGTCTTTACCAGTGAGGGAAGATATTCTAGAATTGTTGCTCAAAAGCCTCTACCCATATGCCTCCCATTTATAGACAAACAAATATCAATTAGCTTTTAGGAAAAAAAACTATTTACTAAAGTGTTTATTTACAAAACTCTATACTAAGATATATAGCAGTTGATAGAAACTCCTCCAAAAACTTGAGGTTCACTCTTCCATAAAAACACAAGGTCCCGAGGAAGAGGACATGTAGAAAGCACATGTGACTAAAAATTAAACTCATAATTCTTGGTTACTAAAAGTCCTTTCTTGAGTCCATAGATGACAGTCTTCTCTTTTGCAAAAAATGAGACTAAGCAATGAAGTGATTTTACATATTAACAGGGTTGTTGGAATTTGAATTCAGGTGCTTCATTGACACAGTGAGGATGCTTTTCACTGTCTTGTTTCCTTTCCTTTGACTGATGATTCTATTGTAGCAAATAGCTTCTTTCCCTCTCTTTCCTTCTCCCTCCTTCTCTCCCTTCCTCCCTTTCTCTCCTTCTTTCTCTTCTTCTCTCTCCGTTTTTGAGGAGAGTATTTCCCAAAAGATAAATGTATGGAAAAACTATTAAAAGACCTTACAACAATGGATGACCTGGGTTTGGGGAATAAAGTATTTTTTTATTCTCAGAGAACTAATCAGCTATTATATGGATATCCCGAGTGCTGGTTATAGAGGTTAATTTTCAGGGCACTCAACATTTTCCCACATAACGTGGGAATCCAATAGAACTAGTCCAAGGCTTGAGGACTTTTTAAAAATGAATCATGTTTGCATGGCAGCTTTACCACACCCCCAAGACTTGTCAGCCAAACTGTTACTACAAAGTTTTTCTGAGAAGGTGCCACTTTCTTTAGATAAACATAATGGTCCAACTGGTCCACATAGTCCTAACACTTTGGTCATGTGTCTACTCTGAATTGTAGACAGTTCATGAAAACTCTGGAAGGAGGACTTATTTGACATGTAATTCTGGAATTAAGCCAACATAGGAGAAGTGGGATCCTGTCACCCAATAATGTAATGCTCTTTCAAAACCAAGATACTGGTATTATAAGATCTTTGGACCCCCCCCCAAACTGAGGTGTGTAAAGGTGTGTTTAGGGTGCAGTTCCTTTGAGGATGTTGAAATAGAGCCTTTTGCTATACCTGTTATTTCATTTGTTGTGGCCACCACACCAAGGAGAGATAATCATGCCTATACTTGTACCAAGGAACGCTATTGTCTCCTGCTTGGGAAAGGTGATTAAGAGAGTTCAAATAAAGCTCACAGCTTTCAGTTCCCCCATCTAGCATTTGGCTTCATGGCCAAAATTTTCAAGGAGAAAATAAATTGCTCCATTATCTCTTTCTTTCTAGGCAGTTTTGTCTGCTCTCCAAAAGTGATAGCTAGACTCTGATTTATGCTATCAGAACTCACAGGGGTCTAAACAAAAAGATGGTCCTTTCCCGGGAGCACTGTATTATCAACTCCCCCCATTCTTTTCTCTGCTATAAAATTTCTGGCTTTCAAAATGTAGGACATAAAGAAGGGGAAAAACTTTTGTATGGATATAAAAAGCAAGCTGTAGACCAGCACAAATGAAAACATCTGACCCTTTTTCATCTTATACTGTGGGAGCATACAGAGCAACCCTTCCCTCCCTATATACTGATCTAGTGCTACTTGTTATCATTTTATTGTTACTTGTATGGATCCCCAGGAAAGTTCATGAAATCTGTTATCACAAAGCAAGGTGCTCAGGGATGGTTTTCAAGGCCAAGCACTTAGCACAGGTGCTAAGCACCTGCTACTTTTAAAATTAATGGGATCTTCTTCAAGTTGCTATCAAGGTAAAACTGGAAGGAGGGAAGAGTGATGAAATAGGATGATTCAGAAGGTCACCTGTTTCTTTCATAATTCCACATGGGTAACTCCCCATGCTTCCCTACCTATCTCATGATATACTGTTTCCCAGTACAAAGTAAATTCCTTAAGGGAGGAATTATTACATTTTTGTCTTTATGTCACTATCCCTTTAACAGGCATTTGATAAATATTTGATTAAATCAATTTAATTCTCTAGCAGAAATAAAATGGAGATTTTATCTTTTTAATTATAGATAAAGAGACTAATTTCCATCATTTCCAAAGTTAACAGACAGCTGTATGATAGGGAATCCAAATCTCTGTCAGATGGTTAATTGTGACAGAGGGAAGGGTATTAACATAGAGATGAATTATTGGAAATCTTGAACCTTCTTTCTCAAATCTTCTTCCTTAAAATCAGAACAGCTACAAGGATTTCTTTTGGGATGCAATGAAAAAAACATTGGACTGAGACTCAGGAGACTTGGGTTCTAGTACCAGTTCAATGTTAACTTTGTATGTTTTTTAAAAAAATCATTTTATCTAGTCTGCTCTGTAAGATCAGGTGGTTGGACTACATCAATGATATTAAATTCAATAGAAATGGGGCCATCAAACCATATATAAGAATCCCTGTGGGCTATATACTGACTTTAAAAAACACATCGGTTTATATATTTACATGCATATGGATGTGCTTTTTATATACATGTACACAATGTACACATTATTATAATTATTATTATCAATATGTCATAACATTAAAATTAGATGCAAACTACATTTTAATTTGGTTTGAGCCACACTCAGGATACATCACAAATATGACACTGTTGTGATATCTAAAACCCTTTCAACTTTAACATTTTGCTATTAGGTATATGTGGCTATAAAAAGCAGTGAGGCAGCACTCAGAGAGTGCTAGGCCTGAATTCAGGAAAACTTGAATTGAAATATGACCTAACACTTACTAGCTGCAAGACCTTTTGTGTTTTAATGGATAGAGTGCTGGACTTGGAATCAGGAAGCCCTGAGTTCCAATCTCACCTCACAAATTAACTATGTGACCCTGGGCAAATCATTTAACCTCCATTTGGCCTTAATTTACTAAAAAAGGAAATGGCAAACCACTCCAGTAACTTTGCCCAAAAAAAAAAAACCATGAAGAGTAGGGTCCATGAAGTCACATGGAGTTGGACACAACTGAACAACAGTAATAACAATAACAATATGTAGCTATGAATCTGCATTGTTAACATTGATTAGTCATTTTACTCTAAGTTGCTCTCTAATACAACTGCCTTAGTCTTAATTTCTCACACATACACACACAGAGTCATCCCTGCTTTCACCAATTACTGCCACCTGAGAGGCGCTGAGCCAGGGATAGCCTCCTGGTTGAAAGAAATATCATTGACCTTTTTTGATTGGAAGCAATTATTAACCCCAAAGTGTTAAAGAGAAGTATTAAGGACAAATTGATGCCTAAATGGAATTTCTTCTCTTATGTAATCAAAATAATTGAAAGAACATTGAAAAATAAATCACAGCATTGGAAGGGAAAAATGGGTTCTTCTCTGAAGTTTCCACCAATCAATGCTGATTCTGGGTTTGTTTATTGCTATTGTTGGGTTTTTTGGGACCAATAAGAACAAGCTTCGAATTTCCATATGAAAAACGTTCAATAAAACAATCAAAACATTTAATATATTAAATGCTTCCTCTGTTCCAGGTACTCTGCAAAATGATGATGATACAGGTAAAAAAAAAAATGAAATGAACCCTACTTTCAAAGAGCTTACAGTCTAAGGTAAACTTTAGTGTCTGCTTGGTCTTCTTTTCCAAGGCTAGAAATCTGTAGTTCTTTCAAACAGTTCCCAGATCTCAAAATTACTTTGGGTCAATAAATAGCTGTTTCTATATCTCTTTAGCCACCAATCCCACCAATTCATCTTGTCCTCTTATGGCCTTTACTTAATAGTCTGTTAAGTGAAGTTATGTATTGATTCATATTATAAACAATGATAATTTCTTAGAGGAATTATCCTTGGAGAAACTCCTTCTTTCTCAGTGTCCAGCTCCTTTCTTCTCAGGAGGAGTCTCATACCTAGTGTTTACCAAGTGGTGAGTGGTCTTTCCCTTTTTGCTGAAGCATTCTTACACCCTTCAACCATCTGTCAGAGATCAGGATTTTCTAAAATACAGCCCTCTATTGTCCTTGGGCAGAGAGGGGGAGGAGGGAGGGAGGGAAGAAAAGAGAGACGGTGGGAGGACAGAAAAGAGAGAGGGAGGAAGAGAGATAGAGAGAGAGTGAGGGAGGAAAAGGAGAGAGAAATTCCTGGATTTTCTATGTTGGTGGTATCATATATCTAAGAGAATTAATATTAACAGGATGGGCTTTTGTGACAATGAACAATTTAGTAACACTGAAAGAACTATGAAATTTTGTAATGTGCTATTGTCTCCAGAAACTGCAGATCGCTCTCTGGGAAGAGATCTGCTATCTCAACTGCAGCCTCATGTAGAGGTCAGATTTGATTTGATTTTGGAATAACAAGAGAAGAAGCTAGGAGCATAGTAAAAAGCTGTACAGCTTGCCTTCCTTTCCACCCTCCTACACTTCCTCCAGGGAAGAATCCTCGTGGTTTGAGACCCAATGAAATCTAGCAAATGGATGTGACACACTATAAATCTTGTGGTCGTCTGTCTTTCATTCATGTGGTAGTTGATACCTTTTCAGGATTCACTTTTGCAGTGCCAACAGCAAAAGAGACAGCCTGAGTAGTCACTGAATTCCTTATCCAAGCATTTGCAATTATGGGTGTACCACAAGAAATAAAAACAGATAATGGACCTGCATATTCTTCTAAACATTTTGCACACTTTTGTGCACAGTGTAAGATTCTACACACCACTGGAATGCCTTTTAATCCACAAGGTCAGGCAATAGTAGAGAGAAGAAACAGAGACATTAAGACATTCCTCCAAAAACAAAAGAAGGGGGGAGCCACAGGTAACCCTAGGGAACTTCTAAATTTAGTTCTCTATACCATTAATTTTCTAATTTTTGACAAAGATGCACTGGTTCTGCCAGACAGGTTTTATAACCCACCGGAAGGGCAGTGTCCAGTGCAAGCAGCTCTACTGTCCTTAGATAATCACCAGGTGATGTGGAGAGACCCAGAAAATGGTGAATGGAAGGGACCAGATAGGTTAACTGCCTGGGGGAGAGGGTTTGCTTGTATTTCTTCAGATGGAGAAGGAATCAGATGGGTGCCAACAAGTCGTATTCTCCTTGTCCATCAGAGAGAGACAGAAAAAGAGAAAGACCTCAAAATAAAGGAGAAAATCTAAGAAACATCTGACACTGAAAGAGCATGGCTAATAAGAAGACTGTTAAAGAACTTTAAAACCAGCAGGAATCATTGGACTTCCTAACACAAGATGAGACTAATGGACAATGGACTTATGGACATTTATAAATTCTCAATTTATGATTATTTGAACATGTTATTTGTTACATACTTCTAGCATGTGTTATGTTACTATGTTACTATGTTACTATGTTACTGTGTGTTTATGTAATCTATGTAATTATGTGTAATGCTTCCCATATTGATGGATTTATGTTTCAAGGTCATGACCACCCTATGTTCTAAATCAAAAGAAAGGAGGAGATGTTAGGTTCTTACTAAGTGGTAATGAGATAATGAGATGATAGGTTCTTACTAAGTCCTAAGTTGATACTTAACAATTCTCTAATTCTGGTCTTTACTAGGAGTTTAACCCCTTTGAACTTCTGGGGAGGAGCTTGCATGCTTAGGAGGAGCAAGTTCATTGGTTGAAGTAATTTTTCCCAGAAGCCCTTGAGTTATCCCATGCCCATTCTCTGGGAGGATAAAAGAAGACACCATTGAGCAAGGAGAGAGTTTTGTCTGGGCCAGACCTGGGGCGGCTCTCTGGAAGAAAAAAGAGTCTCTACACGAGGTCAGAGTTGGCAGCAGTTGAAACAGCAGATCTCTTCCCAGAGAGTGATCGGCAGTTTCTGGAGACAACAGCACATTACAAAATTTCTCAAATGCTTTTTAACTTGACCTCTTCCTAAATCGGTTCTAGATCTAGCTTATTATCCATCTAAAGTACTAATCTAAGATCTGATCTAGCTAGCTAGCTAGATGGATGGATAGATAGGCAGGAAGAGGTAATAGATATTTGCAAATATCTATCTGTCATCTCTGCCTGCCAATAGATTTCAGGGAATCTGTGAAATTGAATGAGAAAAACAATTGTATTTTTATTTTTATTACCCTTTGATTTCTTTTGTACTTCTATGTCTTTCATCTTATGCACTTAAAAAACATAATTTTGATAAGATTTCATTGGTTTCACCAAACTTCCAAGTCCATGACATAAAAAAGTTAAGAATCCCTATTCTATAGGTATATAGAGACTGGATCAATGGTTTCACATTTATAGAGAATTCCATGACAAATAAAACTTATCTGCCAATACATGTCTCATCTTCTCTGAAACTTATAGTCTTAGAGGTACAGAAAGATTAAATAATTTGCCCAGAGTCAGATAGCCAGAAATCAGAAATGAGATCTGAACCCAGCACTTACCGATTTCACATCTCCCTATCCATTCTGCAACATTGTCTCAGACTGACAAATAAATGTATACAGATATACATATATTTATGTATGTATATATATATAAAATTTGTCTCTATAGATATTCTATGATAGGAAGAAAGAGAAAAAGAGATAGACAGACAGACAAAGAGAGAGAGACAGAGAGAGAATAGAGAACAATGATATCATTACTACAAGGTAACAGTTCTCAAATCTTTTAGTCTCAGAACCCATTTATACTATTAAAAATTATTAAGGACCCCAAAAAGCTTTTATGTGTTTTTCCCTATTGAGATTTATTGCATTTTAAATTTAGAATGTTTAGTATTATGAAAAATACCTTTGACATTATGGACTCCTGAAAGGATTGTGTTTCCCCCAATACTTTCTAGACCACACTTAAAATTTTTGGCATACAAAACACCCAGTTGGCATATTCTCTGCCATTTAAAGTCTTAGAGAATGCTGGGCCTGGAGTCAGAAAAATCTGAGTTCAAATCTAGTCTCATGGACTAGATTTGATTGTGTGACTGATATTTGCCTCAGTTTCCTCATCTGTAAAATGTAGATAATAATACTTACCTGACTTATCATTAGGATTAATGTGATATTTGTTAAATAATTTGCAAATCTTAGAACACTAAATAATGCTAGCTGATGTTAGCTAATAGAGAGTTACCTATAACACTGAGACTACATGATTTGGCAAATGATCACACAACCAATTTGTCAGAAGATTACTTGAACCCCAGTGTTCCTGACTTTGAGGTCAACTCTTTATTCACTGCACCACAAGTGTATGTGTGTGTTTGTATATTTATATGTGTGTCTGTATTTTACATATATGTGTGCACACAAATACACATGCATGTGTATACATACATGCAAATTTATCTTTATATATTTTAAACTGAAACTATATGTGTATATATGTATGTATTCAGAGACAGAAGGAAAAACACTAATACAATGGGCAATCTATCCAGCTATACCATTGTTCATTTTTTCATCTACCTTGTTTTCAAGTATTGCTATCTGTTAAACCAATCATTTTGCATGTCTTCGGATTTTGTTGAGGAAATGTCATAGTGCTCTACAGCCTGATGAAAGGAATCTAATTTCACTTGTGAAAAGGGGCATTTGGACACCAGTGCCACTTTTGTGGAGGATATCCTATGCAGAGTGCAAATAAAAAAGGAAACCTCTTTGGATTGTAAAGTTTTTCAAATTCTCCCATTCATTAATGGCATTGTTCTTATTTTGAGAAGTCATGATAATTGGAGTCAATATTCTCAAATTTGACTATTTCCAATTTTTCCCAAGTTGGGTACCTAATAAGTTGGGGACAGAAATGAATAAGAAGTGGAAAATGGGATGTATTACTTTTGGAAAATTGTTAATGACTCCAAGCTTCCTACATAAATAAATACTCATCTTTTTTTTAATACTAATAACATTCTACCTGCTTTGCTATTTGGCAGCAAGCCATGAAATATGGCTTATCTCCAAAGAATTAAAATGAATTTCACATGGAATGATATTGGAGGGTGGCATGGTATGTATGAGCAGACTATATTTTGAAGAAGAGCACAAGCAAAACATGCCATTAGGAAAATGCATGATAGGAAGAGACATTCTGACCATATTGCAAGGGTGAGAGCTGACAAGTGGAAGTGAACAACTAGAGGATTCCATAAGTTTGCTTTACATGTCAGGAAAAATCAAGGAAGGTCTCCTATACGTTGGTTGGGCTTCCTGTGGTTAACTTGTGAGAAAATATGGACTAAAGTCTTATAGGCATAAGGGAAGGAGATTACATTGATGCAAAGAACTTCCAAATCCGTTATATTAATCCATTTTTTAGTATTTTAGTCAGCTTGTTTAATTGCTGCTATTATAGCTGCTATAATTATTATGATGGCAACAAGTTAAGTCAACTTAGGCATTTACTATGCGCCAGACACTATTTTCAATTATAAGAAATAATGAGTTCAATGATCTTAGAAAGGCATGGGAAAACTCGAACAAACTGATGAAGAGTAAAGTGAGCAGAATTAACAGTACATTTTATTCAGTAACAGCAATATTGTTTTAAGAATGACTTTGAGCATCTATTATAAATATAAACATATATACATATATATATATATATATATATATATATATATATATATATACACAAGTTAAAAATAAAGGACATATGAAAAAGACACTATTTGCACCCAGAGAAAGAAATGGTAACTTTATGTACATATAGATTAATAAGAAATTTACATGATAACTTTACTGTATATTTGGAAGGAATAGCAAGTTCTATGTGGTAGATTAGCAGTTTCATGTATAATCATCTTTTTATGGTACTGTGTTATGGAAATGCTTGTTTTGTTCTGTGACTTGAAATAATATATATATATATTTTTAAAACTTCACATCTGAAATGAAAATAAAATCTTTAAAACGACAACAAAAATCAGATCCTACTCTCAAGGAACTCACGGTCTAATGAGTAAAACTATATACAAACAGCCATGTATGCAGCCAGATTTAAGGTAATCTTTGAGGGGAGAGGTTGTCTCATCTTTATCTTTTCTTCAAATTTGATATTTGCTTAGTTCTTTGCTCAAACCTGTCAGTGACCTAACTGTGTACAGGATAGCTGACTTTAAGATGATAATGGTTTCCTTAAAGTTAAGATACAGGCAATTTCATTTTTAATGATGCTGTTCAGTGACCAGCAGATTCAATGCCTTCAAATTCTCTTCTTAAAAGAAGTAATAATGAGACATGATTCTGAATAGTGTATAAGTCTTAGTCCTTTATTTTCTGACTCCAAACTATTTTTCAACAGAGTTTTTGCTTTCCCCCATACTCATATTCACTTAGCTATATCCAAGCATCATGGAATAATAATGGATAGCAAGCTGGATGCAAAACCAGGAAGACTTGAGTTGAAGTCCGGCCTCTGATTGTGATTGGCTTCTGACTCTTAACAATTACCCACCCAGTGCCATAAGCTTCTCTAATGCTTATAATTAAGGTGCCAATATCCTTTTTGGAGAGTTCTCTATATTAATTAGAACCCATATCCAAACCCTACCAACATAGTTATTTCACCTTTACACTTAGACACATGTTAGTGCACTAACCCAAAGTATAAAACTTTGTCTTAGTTTCTTCAGTACTACAGAAAAATTACTTTTGATCATGGCCTTCCATAAAATGCCAAAATTCCAGTTGAACTAACTAAGCAAGTGCTGTTGGAAAATGTATCATCTTATACTTGCCCCTTGGCCACTAGCAGGTGAGGAGATAGTACCTGCCATGACTCACTTTTGCTGAGAGCTTGTTTGTGAAACAGTTTCTTCTCTTCCCACCCCCAATGCGTGATTCTACTCACACTAACCTGATGTTCCACAGAGGGATGATACCATCTAATCTTGGGCAGTACAAAGATGTGAACTTTGATTCTGGAACTGATATTAGGTACCATTTCCTTGAGTTATTTTAATTAACAATTCTTGGAAGCTGCAAAGATACAAATTGAAGCTTCATATAAATATATAATCAATCAGTCAGCAAAATACTAATTAAGTAGCTACTGTGTTCCAAATGCTACAGATAAAAAACCCCCAAAAAAGTCTTTGGTAGTCAATCAACTAATATTTATTTAACATCCAATTATGACTCAAACACTATATTAAGCACTGGATCTCCAATGAAAAACAAAAAACATACAGACCCTGCTTTTGAGGTACTGTTGATCTAATTAAAGAAATAGTGAACAACTATGAAGAAAAAAATAGGTAAAGGACAAATTGTAGGTAATCTCAGGGGGAGGAGTCTAAATTTAAAAGGAAGGCTTCTTGCAAAAGGTGGGATTGTAGCTGAGACTTGAAGTACTGGGCACTCTGCTAAGTAGAGACAAAGAAAGACAAAAACAGTAAGTTCCTGCCTTCAAGAAACTTTTTGTGGTTCAGTCATTTTTCAGTTGTGTTCAACTTTTCATGACCCTGCTTGGGGTTTCCTTGGCAAAGATATTACAGTGGTTTGCAATTTTTGAGGAAACTAAGGCAAATAGGATTAAGTGACTGGCCCAGAGTTAAACCGCTGGTGAGTGTCTGAGGTAGGTTTTAAACTCAGGTTTTTCTGATTCCAGATCTGCTACTCAAGCCATTGCAGCACTTAGCAGTACATATATAAGCACATATAAAATAAATAGAACTCAAGATGTCTCAAAGGGGAATGAGGAGCCTCAAATGGTAGTAGATTTCCTCTTGCTTAAAGACTAAAAAAAGCCTTTTACTTGTCTCTTTTATAAATCTGGTCTCAAAAGAAAACTTCCTATGAAACTATATTAATCTTTTCGGACTCAACTTGTCGTATCATCATTCGTAATTATATAGTTTTTGAAAAGTATGTATGGCTTTTCAAATGGTCTCAAGCCATTATGCCATGTCTATTATTTCTTTGAGTTTTTAAAAAACTGACTTTCCTAAATCATAGGAAACATGTATGGTTATGCCCAATATTTCTATACCTTTTCCTTAGAAATTAGGAATTCTGAAGGATGATCTATTCAGTTTCTCAATTACTTCCATTTCACCAACCATTCTTTCTTTCTGATCAAAATTTATGCCTAGAGTTGTAGTCTTCCTTAATTAATTCTTTAACTCTCATGAAAGAGAAAATTTAGTTGTTTTTTTTAAAAACTTATAAAACACCCTGTTTTTAGCAGAATGTAATTTCTAGCTGATATTTATTTACTTGAAGTCTCATGTCACTACTTCATTTTCCCTCTGAGCAGGTTTTAGAATATTTATCAAGAAAGCATCATAAAAATCTCAAATAGCCCTACTATTTAGTACCTGCTATGTTTAATGTGCTGTTCAATATAAGCAATACAAAACAAAGTAAAAAACAGTACCTGATATCAAGGAACCTACATTCTAACCTCTATATAAGCCTGTCAATCTATTGGTTAAAGGCAGCTTATTTTTTCTATAGCTGGACTTTTAATTTAAAACTGCCTTCTCATTCTCAAATATTAGGAACAAGTTTTTCAAGATGATACAGAATAATCAAAGGTGGATATTAGTGATGACTTTACCTGGCCAATCCATTTCCTAAATTGAATAGGTTAGGGTTTTTTAATGACAAGATGATCCAGACCAAGATCATGACTATATTCAGATTTTGTACTAGACTCTTCTTATCCACTAAATCTGTATTTGTGAAGGCCCTCAACTAAGAGACCTTACACATTGCCTTCCATTCTATCTGGAACAGAAATTTTCTAGGTAATTCTAACTCATATTCACTCAGGAACAAATGTAAAAACAATTAAGGTGACTGTTGTCAGAGAGAAACCTATATTGACAGACTTTGAAGAGATGAAAGTTATGTGCCAAAATAAAGAAGGTTCACAACTATCCATAGTACTGAGTTGTCCTTTGGAGTATAAAGGAGTGTTAGTATATTCTCCTAATATTGGTAATTAATAGAATAAGTATAGCTGAAAGCTGATTCTTGGGTGTCAAGAATTAAGTACAAAAAAAAAAAATAAAAAGAATGAAACATGGATAGAGAGAATGGGGTAGAGTTGATCTTGGAGTCACTTGTTTTGTGTGTTAAAGAAAGTGAATGATTAGTTCATTATTGTGAGTATGCATACATAGCCAAAGTATGTCAGTGAAACTGTGTTAGGAAGAATAACTAGTTAAATGAATAGAACAAGGCTTGTA
The DNA here is from genome assembly GCF_048593235.1 of Sminthopsis crassicaudata. Taxonomy (NCBI): domain Eukaryota; kingdom Metazoa; phylum Chordata; class Mammalia; order Dasyuromorphia; family Dasyuridae; genus Sminthopsis; species Sminthopsis crassicaudata. The sequence continues at coordinate 252,642,573 of NC_133617.1, read as the reverse complement.
CAGAATCTTACATTTTGAGTGTCTGGAGTAGGGAGATTGTGCCTAGATTTTTGAAAGTTTTGAAAGAGTGAGTATAGGAGTTGGTAAAAGCTGATATGCTTTATTAGTGCTTTGAGCTCTAAAACTATGCTTTTCAGAGAGCAACATTAGGCTTGTGGAAACTGTGATGGGAAGTCCTGCCAGGTGAAGTTATATAATTGTCATATTTCTGGACCCCCAATGATCTCCACTCAAAGAAAGGTAGGGTCTGGGAACATAATTGACTTGTGACTTTGGAGTAGTGATTAGTTTCTTTTGAATGTGTGTGACATATATGAGTCTGTCATATAACTATATTTTTAATTCTATATACAATAGCAGCATCAACAAAATAATGCATTTTAGACATTTCAATGAAATCCAAATCATGAGATATTAAGTCTGAGTGCTATTATATAATTCATTTTGTAATAGCCCATATTTTCATGCTCAGAAACTGATGCAAGTTCTATTCTGAGATTTTATAACTGTTACTAAAGGTCATGTTGTACTTGTTTTCTGTGTTGAAAGCTTCTCATTTCTCTTTAGCCAAAAGTTCTGACCCAAACTGTTGGGTTTTGGTTTTGGTTTAGGTTCTAGGCTTTTGTTATTGTTGTTTGGTTTGGATTTTAACCACAAAAACTTTGTAACATATAAATAACAAGTCCTACTACACAATTTGAGGACTCTACATAAATTTAATGCTGAAAAATTTTACCTTGATATTTTAAGGCCGTTCTAATCTTTAAAGATTTAAACAGGGAAAATACATAAGTTGGCTAACGAAAGTGGTAACATCATGGATTGTGGCATTGACATACTTCTCTGTCCTGATATAAATTGATTTATCATACCAGAACCACAAGACCAATATAATTTAGATATGGAATACAAAGTAAACTACTACATTTTAAGCTTGGATTTTTATTGCATTTGACTTTGTCTTTCTATTTTTGATATTTTGATCTTTTAGAATTGTGTAACATATTTACTATATTTAAACATAATAATATCCTTCAGTTTAGTATCCTTTTGATATCATTATATTTGAAGTGAATCATTGAAATATTCTGCTCAATTCCATACTTCTGTCATTATCACCCAACTTATTTATAAAAATTCTCTGAATCATAGTCTTAGAACAAAAGTATAGCTTTGTGTGAAGGAGGAAAACATCCAAATCCTTTTTTTTCAGTCAATACGTACTTATTAAACACCTATTATGTGTTAGGGACTGTGGTAAGCACTGGAGATGCAAAGAAAGGTGGAAGACTACAGCCCTTGAGGAACCCACAGTGTACTACTCAAGTCCTACACAATGTCTTAAAGCAACATCAGAGTCCTCAGATTTTCAATGGCTATGCTCATTGCAACAATAGCTCTAAAAAGTCTTGTTAGTAATGGGATTATGTAGTTATTGTCTAAAGAATACCTAAATTAGGTTCAAAGATATTCATCAAGATAAAGCTAACCACAAAATAATGAACTTTTTTCTTTTAATTAAAATAAACCCCTCAATCCTAATAAGTACATAGAGTTATGAGAGACTGTTACAGTACAGTTAGAGGCACAGATGACTCAATTCAATAGCAAATTCATGTGCTGTCAAATGTTTGTCTCTACTTACTATGGACACTTGTTATTTAATGATTTTAGTCCTAAGTCTCCATTTGCCCCATTTGGAGTTTTATTGCCAAAGATACGACAATGGTTTGTCATTTCTTCTCCACCTCATTTTATAGATGAGTAACTGAGCCAAACACGGTTGAGTGACTCCCAAATTCCCACAGCTAACAATTGTACAAGGCTAGATTTGAACTCAGATCTTCTTGACTCTAGGACCAGCACTCTATCCACTGTATCATCTAACTAGCCATTATGTACATACATATGCCCATTTTATATATATATATATATATATATATATATATATATATATATATATATATATATATATACATCACCCTATACCAGATGATGATGTACTAGTGGAACCCTAAACTTGTCCTGGTTATCAGAAAGTGAGATGCCTCTCTTTCCTTCCTGAATTCATTTATGAGAGGTACCACTTGCTTGATTAGTCTAGAATTGCTTATGTGTATATTTAATTGCATTCTGGATTTCCTCTTTTTTTTCTATTGTCTCCTAATTATTTAAGTCTCTATGCATAGTTAGAAAAAAAATGCTTAATCAAGGTGATAACATAATAAAACTGAAGCATCAATGATTGCCAAATATAATTCTCATTCTCCCATTTACACAATCAATTTGATCTCCCAAGTCCAAGTCACTTTATACCATCTGACACCACAATTATAGTGAAGGTGAGGTGAACACATCTGAGGCTTCTGTGACCCACTTAATTCCTCACGACAGAATACTAAGCATCTCCTTGTCTGGGACTTAGTTCAACTCTTTATGAGAACTCAGATCATTGCAGGCCAGAGTCTCAATTATTCTCCTCCTAACGGGCCTTCTGTTTCTCCTTAAGCTCAGTTGTACTCATTTATTACACTTCACCCAGACTTATGCCCAAAAACATAGGTAGCCTCATTATTAAATTATTTTTTTCCTGAGGCAACTGGGGTTAAGTGACTTGCCCAGGGCTACACAGCTAGGAAGTGTTATATGTCTGAGACCAGATTTGAACATCAGGGCTGGTGCTATATCCACTGCACCATCTAGCTGCCCCTCATTATTAAAGTCTTAATAAACAGTAAACTATCTTTTTGTGAATTTCCATTTTCATCTCTCTTTCTCTTCAATTTCATTAAGACCCCCTCACTATCCTGCTGCCATTCAATGTTCTCTGGTTTTTCATTCCTTCAGGTGTAAAGAATCCCAACAGACAAACCAGATGAAACTAGGGCAGAATGTCAACATGCCCTCATGCCAAGTACCTAATAGACTTAAAATATTACATATCTCTCTCATATAGCATGACATAAGGAAATAAAATTGGAGGTAAGATTAATTTCTTACAACATATTCTGACAATACCACAAGTCCTGGAATAATTATAGTTATAAATATAGTTATATTATAGTAATCAGTGCAAGAAGATGTACTGGGACAAGTTCATGACTATAGAAAATAAATATATCACTTGCTTTAAGTTATAGGAAGAAATCCTTAATGCCTTTATTAATATGATATCAATAGGCTGCCAAAAGTATCACATTTTCAGTGTCCAAATATTATTTCTGAAAACTATGGCTAGGCAAACCTTTCCAAATTAAAGTAACATAGGTTCTTTTACTACTGATTGGAGTAGATAATATATATCTTACCTATGGTGGTTTGTAACTTAACTTCTTAACTCTCAGCAACAAGATGTGGCCATCTCTTCCTAGTATCCTTATCTCTAATTGCCATTCAGGAATATAATCACATTGAGACTGGTGCCACTGCCACAAAGAAAGCTGGTTGGTTAGTTGGTTTTTTCACAGCATGAAATTCCTTCAAACATTGCTTTAGTGAATCCTTGAAGCATTTCCTCAGATAGTTCTGCACACAATTGCCTTTTTCCCAAACTAATTTTGTTGCTGACATATTGGAAACCTCATATCACCTAGTCTTACCATAGTCTACTGGAGAATAGCAGTGAATGTGGCAGCAACGTCCTGACCCAGCTTTATGGGATGATGTTCTGGTATTTGAGGTGAAGCAGCACACAGTATTGGTATTTGTGAACAGCTTTACTGATAGACATTTCAACCTGAAATGAATTTCTACTATTTAAGATAAACACAAATTTTCCTAAAGGAAAAAAAAAATAGACTGGGGCTGCTACATCCAAAATGGATGAATGACAATCACAAAACATAAACAGGGTTACAGTGGAAAGTTAAGAAAATTTAATTACTCACAGACATCAAAAACTCAATGAATCTTAAATCTATACTATTCATTTTTACTTGGGACCTTCATCAAGTATTTTTTTTTCTCTTTGTGCCTTAATTTTTCCCCTGAGGCAATTGGGGTTAAGTGACTTGCCCAATGTCACACAGCTAGGAAGTATTGAATGTCTTAGGCAGGATTTGAATCCAGGTCCTCCTAACTTTAGGGAGGGTGCTCTATCCACTTCACCACCTAGCTGCCCCCACCTTAATTTGTTTACTTGTAAACTATAACCAGCAATATTTATTAAACTAATGGGTATTTATATAGCATTTTTAAAAAGCTAGTCTATGTTCTGAGCTTATAGTCAGGAGCATCTGGGTTCAAATACTATTTTAGACACATACTAGCTGTGTGCTCCTAGTTAAATCATTTAATATTTCTGAGTTTCAGTTTCCTTATCTATAAAATTAGGAGCTTAACTAATTGTTTTCAATTCTAAATCTATAAATTTACTGTGTAACCATGAGTCACTTATGTCACTATGTGCCCTAGGCAATTCCTAAGACCTTATCTATGAAGTCATAGAGGGGTCACAATCTTTAAAACCATTAATCTTTCATGTAAGCAACGTGTATATCATCTCTTTACAGTATTAAGCCCAGTGATTGACACATAGCATTTCATAATATTTCATTCATTCATTCATTTCATCCTCCAGGTAGGTCCCACATAAATTATGATTTCCATTTTACAAACCAAGACACTGAGCCTCAGAGAAGCTGAGTTCTCCATTTTCATATACTCCATCAGTGCCAACATCAGGATTCAAATCTGGGTCTTTTTAATCTTGAAGTTCAGTGTCAAAATAAAGAAATCACTAATACTGCCATCAGGGCTAGTAATAAGGTTGATTAAATACCATGATGGTCCTATCTTACATGGAATAAATGTTGTGAGAGAACAAGCAATAATTACATTCTAATCAGCCCAACTATATTGTTTTTTTTTTCCTCAAGCAAATTGTTAAAGCCAAAGTCAACCTTCAGATAATAGGAGTTTTCAGTACAAGTAATCTAACTGGGAGTGGAAGAATGATGCCCATGGGGTCTACTGTGTGATAAGGCTGCTAATTAAATGATCTCATAGATGATTATTAAGTTATTTCACAATTCTTTCTTTGGGTGGTAATGGAGCTCTCAGGAAAAAAGCTTCCTTGAAGAAGTTCTAGACCAGGTACTGAACAATCTTGCAATGACTGCTGTGCAGCCACAAAGGGTTAATAGGAAGTTAATTCACTGTCCTCAGATGCTGTTTTTCAACTATTCCACACACTTTCTTCACAATCACCAAAATTCATGTGTCTTAAATTTTTCCCAAATGGCATGATGAAGCATAATGGGAGACAGTCAAGCTTTTTTTCAGAAATTAATTTTCACATGCTCCAGCCTAGAGTCTTTTTATAGATTAGATTTTGTTTGTGTTCACACCAGAGAATGACTGTCTTCTGGAGGAAAAGTCCAGTGTTTCAAACATGAGCTCATAGTCTATGACATGAAAAGAAAAGAAAATAATGATAGATCGCAGATGCTTTTGTATTGGCATCCTCATGTCTTACTTTTGTCTCCCTTTAGTAGTATCTTTGTGTTCATCTGTGACCCCTTCCATGCTTGAGGCAAGCTTATTGTAAACCAGATGATTCATCTCATTCAGCACATTTTCTGCCATTGTAAATGTTTGTAAAATGAAAAGAAAGTAAGAGACACACTTCCTCCTACATCAAAAGCACTTCATGGCTGTCATGCTTGGGCTTCATTTTTCTGCAGTCTCTATTTTATTCTCTATGGGTCAGGTACACGTAGCTCTAGCCTTTAAGAGGCACTTACTACAAATAGGAACAAAAGGCTTATCTCCAGAACCCTCCTCCCTTTTCCCATTGCCTGTTAGCACAAGGTGACAACAGTCTTCATTTGCAATACATTTTACATCTAAAGGAGACTTTGTTCCATCAAGGTCTCTGCTTTCTCCTATCTGCAACTATAACTGTAACAGGCTGCCCAGAAACACTACATGATTTAATTGCTACAAATATGAAACTCAGCCAGATAGGGTTTAGCCAAAATAGATAAACATGAAAAATCCCCTTTTCAATAGAAAAAAAAAAAACTTTCCATTAATTTTTTCACTGAATCTTGATATGTGATCATTTCCTCTTGGGCCATCCTGTGGCACCAGAACTGTCTAATATGTCTCAACAAATTACTTCACACCAATCAGAAGAAACTCGGGATGTCTCCAACTTACAGGGTCTGGTGAGTTTCTTATTTTTCCTGGGAAAATGTCACTATCTTTGCTTTTTTAAAAAGAATAACAGATAGAGCATGAAGATACGTTAAAGTGGAGATTTTACTTAGCAAGAATATAAAAGGGAATGAAAAGGGATAACAAATGTATTTTGTCTCTTGAAAGAGAATGGAAACAAGAAATGATTTCTGGTTTTGCATTCTTCTCTAATACACAGCCTGATGAATATCACTTGGTCCAGTTGTGCCATGATAACTTAGGTGCAAGTCCACCACAATTAATAGAATGTCTTTTTAAGGAAGAATAGCAATATTTCCCTGGGCTCTAATCAAATGAAGGAAAGAGACTAAATTAGCTTCTTCTGCACCTAAAAGAGCTGTTTTAAAGTTCCTAACCAAATGAACTACTTTGAGAAAGTTGACTGCCATTAACACTTATATCTTAGTTATTTTTAACAGGTAATGTTAATTTCTATAATGCCAGGACAATGAATAATGCTTTGGGAGTAAGGCTTTCAGAGTCTGAATTTCTGGGCATTGGTAGTAATTTGTATTATATAATTAGTCCTCTCAACGTTGATCATTGTAATTGGCCAGAATTTTGTGACCTCCACATTAGTGATTCCACAGAATCCAAAACAATAGATAGAACTTTGGGTCTGAAGTTAGGAAGGTCTAGGTTCAAATCCAGCATCGACACTTTCTAGCTGGATAATCTTGAGTAAATCACTTTTTCTCTGCCTCAATTTCTTCATTTGTAAAATGGAAATCGTTATAGCACCTACCTCCCTGGGTTGTAAGGATCAAATGGGGTAATAACTGCAAAGTACTTGGCATTAGCCATTGTAGACACTAAAAAGTGTTAGGTATTATTATCATTAAATTGTTGCCTTAAAAATATAAGCTCCTTAAAGGCAGGAACTGTTTTGCTTTTGCCTCTGTTTCCACAGAACCTAACATAGTACCAAACACATTAAGCACATTTGATTGATTGATTGATTGATTCACAACATAGGCAAGCCCTACTGCCACTTTTCTAACCCACTTCACCCAAATAAAAATAGTGGCTATTCCACAAATCACTGTAAAAATGTCTGTATTTCTTTCACAGAATCCAACTTGAATCTTCTTTAACAAGATGTTTTATGCATATGTTAAAACTACATATGATTATTTTTATATATGGCTACAAAGATAACTTTATTGAATTACATTTTTATTATTAATATCAAATAACACATGAAGTACAGAAATGGAAGCTCACTAAATAATGTTTATCTCCATCGTAGAAAATGTCCAGCAGAAAGTCCACATGGAAAACCACATGGAAAATGGATTCTCTGTAACTGGTAGTATGGAGATGCTTCTATATGCAGATTGCATGTTAACTGCTTCAAGTCCTGGGACATTGCAGAGTCCTCTATATGACATTGAAAATTAGTCAAGAAAGTATATCCTAACATTATAGATTAATGAATAGAGTATTGGACCTAGATTCAGGAAAACCTGGGTTCAAAAGTTACCTTAGAATCTTATTTATTGTATGACCTTGTGAAGTTTCCTAATCATTTTGCCTGCTCTCTCATATGTCATATTTCAAAGGAGCTTGATGGTCTCTGAGGTCTTATCTAACTGTAAATCTATGAACTTAAACCAAAAAGATGGAGAATGCCTAATCTTAAACTATAATATGCAATTGGAAAGATAACTCATTAAGCTATATTTTGTATTGACAGTTAATATGGAACATGACCCATGCCCAAAACTGAATAAGAAAAAGGAAACTAGGTCAGATTATATTGAGGAAAGTTTTCAGCACTTTCAATGACACCAAACACTTCTCTAAAACAAAATCAATTTTTCTTAACACTTATATTTTTTTGGTGATGTGATATAAGTACAAATCATGAAATAGTATAATCTCTGAAGAATCAAAATTGAGAATCTCCAAAGGTTGATGTGGGTAGCTAAGTGAATGCAATAGATAGAACACTAGGCTTGGAACGAGGAAGATTCATCTTCTTGAGTTCAAATCCAGTCTCAGGCATTACCTAGATGTGTGACCCTGAGAATGTCATTTAACCCTGTTTGCCTCAGTTTTCTAAACTGTAAAATAAACTGAGGAAGGAAATGGCAAACAGCTCCAGAATCTTTGACAAGAAAGTCTTAAATGGAATAACAGAGTCATATACGACTAAAATAAATACAAAAGACAATGTAGAGACAATGTGGTGAGCACAAATAGGTTGTTATAAGGATAAATTACACATCGGATATAAGAAGCATAAAAGATGTTATGCCAGAAATGTATGCCCAGCAAAGGAACAGTAAAAACAGAGGGATAATATATGGAATGCCCTTGTCCTACACCTTTGTTTATAGAATGTTAAGAGACCTTAAGGATTGTGCCTAACACTTATTGCAAATTTACAGGAAGATGGGTACAAGAACAACAGAAAAGAAGGTCTGGATGGGTTGCAATGTAACAGACCATCAAAATAAACATGAAATCTGGAGTCAGGAAGACATGAGCTTAAATATGACCTCAGATAGATCTGACTACCTAGCCAAGAAAGTTTTCTTATCTGTAAACTGGGCATAATGACAGCATCTAGCTCCCAGGATTGTTGTGAAGATCAAATGTGATAACATTTGAAAAGCACTTAACACAGTGACTGGCACAGGGTAGGTACTTAATAAATGTTTATTCCCTCTTAAAGAAAAAAAAATATGAAGGAAGATGGTTTAGCTATACCAAATCTCAAACTGTATTGTAAAGTGATAAATATCAAGACAAACTAGTACTGGGCAGAGGAGCTAGCTTTTATAAAGGGATATTTACTACAAAGATATTTTAAAAAGAGTTAGCAATTGCCCCAATATACCCAGAGGCAAATTATCCCCAAACTACCGTAATCTTTAGGCAAAGTGGGCTTAACCTTAAAGCAGTTTCTACAAAGCAGTTGATTCACCAAACTTACTTACAACTATCCATATACTTGATGGCTGAATCTCTATCATTCTCTCTTAGCTACCTTGGATCAAATTTTGGGTCAAATAGATCACTTGAGATTTTACTACTCACCTCTAGCTGTAAAAATCTGTCATAAAATATGGCTCCTGGATATTTAGTACCTCAAAATTCACAGGGTTGTAGCTACCTCCAATAATCCATCTGAAAGAAGGAGAAAACAAATGGAAAGAGGCAAAGAACAGAAGTCAATATTCATAAATCATAATTCCCAGATGGAAAAATCCTGAAACCCCTCATCCAGAATCTCAGAGAATGTCTCTCACATTCCAAGATAGTTAGACAGAGAAAAGGAAGAGAAAGAGGGAAAGACAAAATTTTGTTTGACTAAAGCAAATTGATTTTTGGTCAATAAGGAAAAAAACCATCAGGCTCATGTATTCTCTATGCCAGGGGTTCTCAAACTATGGCCGCGGGCCAAATGCTTCCCCCTGAGGACGTTAATGCGGCCGCTGGGTTATGGCAAATGGGCTGGGGGCAGAGACAGAGTTTGAGCTTTTGTTTTTACTATAGTCCGGCCCTCTAACAGTCTGAGGGACAGTGAACTGGCCCCCTATTTCAAAAGTTTAAGGACCACTGCCTATGCTTTTTATTCAGTTATATGACCACAAAGTTTTGTTTTGCTGAAAAATATCATTTGTGAGAGCCCACCTATTTTCTTCTCATGCCTTCTTCAAAGAAGCCCTTATAACATGTTTAAATAATTTTCATAATGATTTTGTAGGGATAGAAAAATTAAGCTTATTGGTTAATCATTATCAATATTCCCTTGATGAAGAGTAATAATAAATTCTATGTTGATGATAACAATAAAATCTTATTTTTTTCTGTAATACTTCCTAATTTCTAATTCATTTACATATCTACTACCTACTCTGCTTTTCTCAATAATCACAAATGAAGAGATGAGTAATTATCATAAATGAACAAATGAGTAACACAAGCCTCCCAGAGGCTAGTATCTCATTCTTCTAAATCCTTCTCTAATATTCTTTCTATATCAATCAGATCATATGATTACAAGAGAAGGGAAAATAGAAAGAAATTAAAAGGGATAGAATCAACCTGACCTTCAGACAAAGTAAATATATTTTAAAGTGTTATTGGGATATATTACTGAGTTTCAAAGGCATTGAAAATGTGAATGTGTGTGTGTGTGAGGATGTTTGTGTGTGTGTGTATCTGTACTTAATTGTAGCCTACTCTGGTTGTAGGAAAGAGGCAAAAAACTGCACAGCAGAGAACCAAAGAAAGCTTACATGGAACTAAAGGAAAAAATGGGCAACACTGAATACAATATGTATTATTTTTTATATAGACTTTCTTGAAATGGAAATTTATTGTTTTATATTTTGAATCTTCTTTTATAATCTGTTGTGCACATGGCAATGCTTTTTTTTTTTCCTTTTTTTTTTTATTCTGGATTTAAGGTTAAAATAAAAAGAAATGCTAAAACACCTTTTATAAAGAAAAATATTTTAATGTGAATTTGAAGTTGAACTACCAACACATGCAACCATTTCAAGGTTACATGATATGTTTGAAGCCAAGCACACCTGAGAGTCCAGATGAAGAAAGAAGTATAGAAATATGTTAGTCATTAATCTCTTAAATCTTTAAAAGTGCACAGAAGTCAACAGTGAAACTTTTAAAGATTGACTTTTTTTCAATAGCCTAAAATCAGAGTTTTTAATTACAAATACATGTATTTTACAATGAAGCCATGATTTCATTGATGTGAACATTTCCTTCTATATACAGTGATATGTAAATTAACTGGGATACAATAAAAGTATCAAATGGTTTTATAAAATTAACCTTATAACTTTTTAGTATCTTAAAATGTGTGTGTATGTGGAAAGAGAAAGAAAGGGACAGACAGACAGACAAATCCATACAGAGGAAGGGAGAGGGAGAGAAAGAGAGGGATGAAAGGAGAAAGACAGAGAGAAATAGGGAAAAAGAGAAAGTCAGAGACAGAGAAAGAGAGAGAGAAAGAGATAAAAGGGAAATGGAAAAAAGAAAAGAGATGGAAAGAGAGAGAGAAAGAGAGAGAGAGAGAGAGAGCTCACCCCCCTTCCCCAAAGCCTCAGAGATTCAAACTTCAAACAATAGAAATCAACACCAGCTGCAGAAGTACCAGTGTAGCAGTGTTTTGTACTTCTAAGTTAGATAACTGAGAAACAGGGAATGGACAGGATCCCATGTGTGGGAGACTATGCAAGATAATGTATCACTCCATTAAGCCTGAGGGAAAGAACCTAGCATATAGCAGAAGCCAGTTCTATTCCATACCTCCCTCTCTTGGGGCAAAGGCTTAAGCTAGTGATCCTCGAATTTCCCCAGTGTGGAAGAAGGCTGAAAAACTTTAATATTCAACTCCCAGGAAAATAGAGGGGAGTCAAAAACTGAACAATAGAGGGAAATAAGAGAGGAAAGACCAAAATTATTAAAGATCTTAAGACAAGAACTCAATGATTTTGACCATAAGCAACAGAGAAAACATTAACAGAGGAAATATGACTTCCAGACCTAGTAAACAAATTCAAACCTCTCTGTATAATAACTACAAAACAGGAAAATGATTCAACATTTGATGAGACAGAGGATACTGTGAACTTTGAAGAGAACATGGAACTACAACAAATTACTCTTGAGTTAATTAAAAGAGAAATGACAATTACATGAGAAAAAGTTATGGCCTATACAACAATTGGTTGTATAATTGGTATTAAATAATTGGTAAACTAGCAAAACTTGGATCCATAATAGCAATTCTTCCCAAATGGGAAAGGAAAAGACAAATAATTGGGAATGCAGATACAGAGAAGTAAAAAACAATCTAGATGAGAAAAAGTAAAAAAAGCAATAACATTAAAAGACAACATGCTTTTTAATCAGAACAAAACATGTTCTTGAAAACAGGATGGGTAAAAATAAAGAATTATTGATTTCTCAAAACACAAGTTAAAAAAATCTAAACTCTATAATGAAAGAAATAATATCCCAAAAAAGTGTCCAGAATTTCTGAACATAGAAAAAGAAATGCCAACTGAAAGAATATATAGATTGACTTTAGAAAAAAAATTCAAGACTGAACATTTTAACTTAAAACGTTTTGCATTTGCTTAGAATAATATTAATTTTTTAAAAACCACAAAATTAAAAACACAACAACAGAAAGTGATGAAATATATGTATGTGGCATGAAATCCAAGGAACTAAAGGTTCAGGAAGCAGCTCAACCTAATTTAATATGTAAAAAAATCCATCCAAGATGGTGGAGAGCAGACAGCTTTCTGTGACCTTCTCTGACCTTCTCTCAAACTAACAGCAGATTAAGCCTCTGTACTGTTTTGGGAGTGACAGAACCCACAAATATTTGGAGTACAACACATATTCAGAAGAAGATACTTTGGAAGAACTTCAGAACAGGTCTGTTTCAATAGGGCAGGGTGACAGTCTGCAAGCCCAGACCACAGTGTAGGGAGCTCAGGTTAAGGAGCTAGGATGGGGAGCCAAAGCATTGCAGTGCCATGAACTGGGTTATCTTCTGTGAGGCTCTTAGGCTACTCTGTCCTGGTTGCAAGTGAATGGTTTAGCAGATTCGCTGTAAAACACCCAAAAGCAAATATAAAAGGCAAATTGTAGGCCACAGAGCCCCAGAAGAACTTGGGACTTGGCTGTGATTACCCAGCACTGGAAGTCAGTCAGAAACACCTGCCCCAAGGCAAACTAAAGTGGCTATCATCCCTTTGCCTTAAGAGCAGATCTCAATCCTTAAAAAATTAGCAAAAAGACAAAAAGAACTCTGACCATCGACAACTTTTATGGAGAAGAAAAACATATCTTAAACCCTGAGGTAAATCAACTCCAGATGAAGCCCCAAAGGAAGATAAAAACTAGTCCCCATTTTGCAAAGCTTTCTTGGAATATTTCAAAAAGGATCTTAAAAGAGAGTTAGGGAAAAAATGGGGAAAGGAAATGAGATCTTTGCAAGAGGGTATGGAAAAGAAAAACAAATCATCTGAAGAAAACTCTTTAAAAATAGATTTGATGAAATGAAAAAAGCATATAATTCCTTACAAAATAGATATGAAAAAGATACCAATTTGTTGAAAAACAAAATTTGTGAATGAAAAAAAAAAAAAAAACAATTCAATTTGCCAAATACAACAGGAAGTAAAAAAAGTAACTGAAGAAAATAATACACTAAAAATCAGAATTGAGCAAATAGAAATGAATAACTCAATAAGATTTTAAGAATCAGTTAAATAAAGTTAAATTTTCTGACTCACTTTGTGTCAGTAGAATACATTTGTGACTATTACTATAATAAATTGGAAGTATATCAAGATTATTAGTTATCCCAAGTAATTCCAAAATCATTGTCAATCACAACCTACTCATGTGATCTTTGACCCTGTCCCTAAAATCACTTACTACAATACACAAATGTTTGTACACATCATTTTCCATCAGAATGAAATTCTCTTTCTCTTATATCTGTCTCTTGAAATTCCTTATTTCATTCAATACAAAAGTTGGAGGCTATTTTCTTCCAAGAAATCATTCCTCACACTCCCAGTTGAAAGTAATTTCTCTATCTGCAAGATTCTCAAGATAAATCATTTGGACCTTTTCTTTGTATTTTTCATATTCTTCCTTGTAATGTAGTTATTTTTGAACAAGCTTTTCATATCCACTGTTAGATCATAAGCTCCTTGAGATTAGGGACTATGTTTTATCTTACCTTTTTAATCTCAGTATTTAGCACATTGTCCTAAATATGGTGGGTGCTTCAGAAGTATTTAATTAAACATATACAAGAGCAGATCTCAACCCTTATGTACTTGTTCTATGCTCCTACTAATACAAAAACAAGAGCAGAATAAGAGTTTCTAGCCTATTGCTAAGACACATCCAAAAACTCTCAACATCTTATCAGCAAATGGAAATCAAAGATAACAAAAGGGTCATAAGGTTCAAGTACAGCCCCAGTGACTCAATAGTTCAATTCACTGACACACCCAAATCTGTCCAGAATCCCCAACCACATTCTACACATATTGAGTCAGGACATATTGAATCATCCTCTATGGTATTTGTGTCTGTTATCTCCCTTTTTTATACTCCATTGTGCAAAGTAACATCCCTTTTACTTCAGGCCCTGGTGCCAGATTAAAACTTGGGTATTAGCTGAATGTTGTATATTCAATAAATTCTTCTTCACAGGATGAAATAGTATCCCAGAAAATAAATAGTAGAGATGACAATATTCTTTTATTTTGTTTTATCTTTCAGAACATAAAGCATAAACAGAGCATAGATTTAAAGATGATAGCCTTTAAATTGCTAAGACACTGTATTGTACCAATACATTTTAGTTAAGATTTATATTACAGTGGTGCATTCTACATGAATGTTTTGCTACCTCATGTATTTCACTACATATCCCATGAGTTCTGATCATTTCCATTCATTTGTTTCACCTAGCATAGATATATAGGGAAAAAATCCCCAAAAGATGATAAAGACAAAATGTCTCATAATAACTTGGAGAGGCTGGCTCCTGTAACTGTGGTTATTTTCCTGGGCAGCACTATCTAATTCAATTTAATCCAGGAGAGTCCATAATTTTATTTTTTTTTCATTCTTAATTAAAGCTTTTTATTTATAAAACATATGCATGGGTAATTTTTCAACATTGACCTTTGCAAAACCTTTTGTTCCAAATTTTCCCTTCCTTCTCCCCACCTCCCCTAGCTGGCAAATAGTAAGATGTTAGTGGAATTGATGAGATGATAGTTCTCTAGTATTCATACACTTAGTACTTAGCATGATGATGTAATGGTTCTCTAGTTCACACATACTCAGTATACTGTAATGACATAATTGTAATAGGGTATTTAAACTGGGAACAAAGTCAGACTCAAGGGGAGACTGGTTGAGACTGGGAGACTATCAGACTACTGGAGGAGATTTGGTCAGACTGAGACTGGGCCAGACTATCACAGAAACAGACTGTGTAAGAGACAATAAAGACTTTGGACTTTATGTTTCTATCCTACTGAGACCAAGCCCCTTCCAGAGGACCTCCAGAAAGCTACCCCGGACATTACATGTAATCATTGAATAAATGGAACTGGTTTGAATCATCAGAATTGATTGTCATATAGTCTTGTTGTTGAAGTATATAATGATTTCCTGGTTCTGCTCATTTCACTCAGCCTCAGTTCATGTAAGTCTCTCCAGGCCTCTCTGAAACCATCCTGCTAATTGTTTCTTACAGAATAATAATATTCCATAACATTCATATACCATAATTTATTCAGCCATTCTCCAGTTGATGGGCATCCACTCAGTCTCTAGTTTCTTGCTACTACAAAGAGAGCTGCCACAAACATTTTTGCACATGTGGGTCCCTTTCCCTTCTTTAAGATCGCTTTAGATATAAGCCAATAGATACACTGCTGGGTCAAAAGGTATACACAATTTGATAACTTTTTGAGCATAATTTCAAATTGCTCTCCAGAAATGTTGGATTCATTCACAATTCCACCAACAATGTATCAGTGCCCCAGTTTTCCCACATCCCCTCCAGCATTAGTCATTATCATTTCCTGTCATTTTAGCCAATCTGACAAGTATGTAGTGGTGTCTCAGAGTTGTCTTAATTTTCATTTCTCTGATCAATAATGATTTAGAGCACCTGTTCATATGACTACAAATAGTTTCAATTTCTTCATCTGAAAATTGTCTATTCTATTTTATCCTTTGACTATTTATCAATTGGAAAGTGGCCTGAACTAGTTGAGTCAATTTTCTATATATTTTAGAAATGAGGCCTTTATCAGAACCTTTGAATGTTAAAATGTTTTCCCAGTTTATTACTTCTCTTCTAATCTTGTCTGCATTAGTTCTGTTTGTACAAAAACTAACTTATTATAATCAAAATTATCTATTTTGTGATCAATAATAATCTCTAGATCTTCTTTGGTCGCAAATTCCTTCCTCCTCCACAGATCTGAGAGGTAAACTGTCCTATGTACTTCTAATTTGTTTATAATATCATTCTTTATGTCTAGATCATGAACCCATTTCGACCTTATCTTGATATATGATGTTTAGTGTGGGTCATTGCCTAGTTTCTGCCATGCTAGTTTTCATTTTTTCCCAGCAACTTTTGTCAAATAGTGAATTCTTATCCCCAAAGCTGAGGTCTTTGGATTTGTCAAATTCTAGATTGCTATAGTCATTAATTATTTTGTTCTGTGAACCTAATCTGTTCCACTGATCAATTGCTCTATTTCTTAGCCAATACCAAATGGTTTTGATGACTTCCATTTTATAATAAAGTTTTAGATCTGGTACAGCTAAGCCACCTTCATTTGCTTTTCTTTTCATTAATTCCCTTGAAATTCTTGACCTTTTATTCTTCCAGATGAATTTTGTTGTTATTTTTTCTAGGTCAGTAAAATAACTTCTTGGGAGTTTGATTAGTTATAGCATTAAATAAATATATTAGTTTAGGTAGGATTGTCATCTTTATTATATTCACTCGACCTATCCAAGAACACTTGATATTTTTTTTTTAATTTTTTATTTTATTTTATAATTATAACATTTTTTGACAGTACATATGCATGGGTAATTTTTTACAACATTATCCCTTGCTCTTACTTCTATTCAGATTTTTTTCCCTTCCTCCCCCAACCCCCTCCCCCAGATGGCAAGCAGTCTTATATATGTTAAATATATTACAGTATAATTTAGATACAATATATGTGTGTAGAACCGAATTTTTTGTTGCACAGGAAGAATTGGATTCAGAAGGTAAAAATAACAGTTTACATTCATTTCCCAGTGTTCCTTTTCTGGATGTAGCTGGTTCTGTCCATCATTAATCAATTGGAATTGGATTAGCTCTTCTCTATGTTGAAGAAATCCACTTCCATCAGCATACATCCTCGTACAGTATCATTGTTGAAGTGTATAATGATCTTCTGGTTCTGCTCGTTTCACTCAGCATCAGTTGATGTAAGTCTCTCCAAGCCTCTCTGTATTTCTCCTGTTGGTCATTTCTTATAGAACAATAATATTCCATAACATTCATATACCATAGTTTACCCAACCATTCTCCAATTGATGGACATCCATTCATCTTCTAGCTTCTAGCCACTACAAAAAGGGCTGCCACAAACATTTTGGCACATACAGGACCCTTTCCCTTCTCTAGTAGTTCCTTGGGGTATAAGCCCAGTAGTAGTATGGCTGGGTCAAAGGGTATGCACATTTTGATAACTTTTTGGGCATAATTCCAGATTGCTCTCCAGAATGGCTGGATTCTTTCACAACTCCACCAACAATGCATCAGTGTCCCAGTTTTCCCACAGCCCCTCCAACATTCATCGTTATTTGTTCCTGTCATCTTAGCCAATCTGACAGGTGGAACACTTGATATTTTTCCAATTGCTTAGATGCAACTTTATTTGTGTGTAAAGTGTTTTGTAGTTTTGCTCATGTAGTTCCTGGCTCTCCCTTTGCAGATAGATTCCCAAATATTTTATACTATCAAAAATTATTTTAAGTGGAATTTCTCTTATCTCTTGCTGCTGGAATTTGTTAGTGATGTATAAAAATGCTGATGATTTGTGTGGATTTATTTTGTATGCTGCAACTTTGCTAAAGTTGTGAATTGCTTCTAATAGTTTTTTAGTTGATTCTCTAGAATTCTCTAAGTATAGCATTATATCATCTGCAAAGAGTGATAATTTGGGTTTCTTCATTACCTATTCGAATTACTTAAATCTCTTTTTTTCTGTCATTGCCAAAGCTAGCATTTCTAATACAATATTGAATAGTAATGGTAATAAGTGGGCAACCTTGTTTCACCCCTGATCTTATTGAGAATGGTTCCAGTTTGTCCCCCATTACATATGATGCTTGGTGATGGTTTTAAATAGGTGCTACTGACTTTTAAGGAAAAGTCCATTTATTCCTATACTCTCTAGTGTTCTTTATAAGAATGGGTGTTGGATTTTATCAAATATTTTGTCTGCATTTATTGAGATGATCGGGTTTTTTTGTTAATTTAGTTATTGATATGATCAATTATGCTAATAGTTTTCCTAATATTGAATTCCTGATATAAATTCCTGGTATAAATCCTACTTTGTGGTGGTGTATTGTCCTGGGGATGATTTTCTGTAATCCTTTTGCTAATATTTTATTTAAGATTTTTGCATTAATATTCATTAGAAAGATTGATTTATAATTTTCTTTCTCTGTTTTCATCTTACCTGGTTTAAGTATCAATACCATGTCTATGTCATAAAAGGAATTTGGTAGGAGTCCTTCATTCCCTATTTTTTCAAATCATTTTTATAGTATTGGTGTTAATTGTTATTTAAATGTTTGGTAGAATTCACATGTAAATCCATCTGGTCCTGGGAATTTTTTCTTAGAGAATTGATTAATAGCTTGTTTTATTTCTTTTTTTCTAAAATGGGACTATTTAAGTAATTTATTTCTTCTTCTGTTAATCTGGCCAATATATATTTTTGTAGATATTCCTTCATTTCATTTAGGTTGTCAAATTATTGGCATAAGGTTGGGCAAAGTAACTCCTAATTATTGCTCTAATTTCCTCTTCGTTGGTGAAAAGTTCTCCCTTTTCATTTTTGAGACTTACAATTTGATTTTCTTCTTTCCTTTTTTTAGCCAAATTAATTAAAAGTTTATCTATTTTTTTTTCTTCATAAAACCAACTTTTAGTTTTATTTATTAATTCAATATTTTTTTTTAACTTTCTATTTTGTTGATCTCTCTTTTTATTTTTAGAATTTCAAGTTTGGTATTTGATTGGGGGGTTTTAATTTGTTCTTTTTCTAGCTTTTTAGTTGCAAGCCCAATTAATTTATCTTTTCTTTCTCTATTTTATGCAAGTAAGCATCTAGAGATATAAAAAAGTTCCCTTTATTACTGCTTTGGCTGCATCCCACAAATTTTGGTATGATGTCTCATTGTTGTCATTCTCTTGAATTAAATTATTTATTGTGTCTATAATATGCTATTTTACCCATACATTCTTTAGGATGAGATTATTTAGTTTCCAATTACTTTTTGGCCTATTTTCCTCTGGTCTTTTATTGAAGGTAATTTTTATTGTATTGTGTTCTGAAAAAATGCATTCACTATTTCTGCCTTTCTGTGTTTGATTTTGAGGTCTTTATGTCCTAATATATGATCAATTTTTGTTTAGGTTCCATAAACTGCCGAGAAGAAAGTGTACTCCTTTCTGTCTCCATTCAATTTTCTCCAAAGATCTATCATACCTAACTTTTCTAGTATTCTATTTACCTCTTTAATATCTTTTTTATTTATTTTGTAATTTGATTTATCTAGTTCTGAGAGAGCAAGGTTGCGATCTCCCACTATTATAGTTTTGCTCTCTATTTCTTCTTGTAACTCTCTTAACTTAACCCTTTAGGAATTTAGATGCTGTACCACTGATGCATATATGTTTAATACTGATATTGCTTCATTATCTATGGTACCTTTTAGCAACATATAGTTTCCTTCCTTATCTCTTTTAATTAGATCAGTTTTGGCTTTTGCTTGATCTGAGATCAGGATTACTTCACCTGAAGCATAATAGATTCTGCTCCAGCCTTTTACCTTTATTCTGTATGTATAACTCTGCTTTAAATGTGTTTCTTGTAAACAACATAATGTAGGATTCTGGCTTTTAATCCAGTCTGCTATCCATTTAAGCTTTATGGGAGAGTTCACCCCATTCACATTTACAGTTAAAACCACTAATTCTGTATTTTTTGCCATCTTATTAACCCCAAATTATACTTTTCTCTTTCCTTTTCCTTTTTCCCTCCACTGCAGTATTTTACTTATGAGCACTACTTGCCTCAAGCAGTCCTCTCCCTTTAGAGACTCTCCCCCTTTCTTATAACTTTCCCCTACTATTTCTGTTTTCCCTTCCATTTAGTCTACCCCTTCCATTTCCCCCTTGCCCCTCCTACTTTCTTATAAGGTGAAAGAAGTTTTTCAGTGAAACCAAATATGTCTAATATTCTTTCTTTGAGCCAAATCTGATGAGAGTAAGATTCACACAATGTTCATCATCCTCCTTTCTTTCCTTCAATTATAATCGGTTTTCTTTGCCTCTTCCTGAGATGTAATTTCCCTAATTTTACCTCCACTTTCCCCTTTTTTCTAGTACAATTTGCTTTCCACCTCTAATTTCTTTTATATATTATAACAGTAAAATCAGATTATATATGCACTATGTATACCCATAACAGAAATATAGTTCTCAAGAGTTCTTTTCTTTTTACCTTTTTATGTTTTTCTTGAGTTCTATATTTCGAGGTCAAATTTTTTGTTTAAATCTGGTCTTTTCATCAGAAATAAATGGAATTCACCTGTTTCATTGATCCATCTTCTTCCCTGAAAGAAAAAGCTCAATTTAGCAGGGTAATTTATTCTTGGCTACATTCCAAGTTCTTTCACCTTTCGAAATATCAAATTCCAGACCCTGTGATCTTTTAAAGTGAAAGCTGCAAAATCCTGGGTAATCCTTATTGTATCTCCTCTGGCATTTGAATTGTTTCTTTCTGGATGCTTGTAATATTTTTTCCTTGGTCTGATAGTTTTGAAATTTAGCCATGATATTCTTTGGAGTTTTAATTTTGGGGTCTCTTTCAGGAGGTGTTCGGTGAATTCTTTCAATGGTTATTTTACCTTCTGATTCTTTGATATCTGGGCACTGAGTCCATAATGTTAAAGGAAAAGACAACTTAAAATATTCCAGAAGGAAATTTTAGTATAAGCTCTAGTAAGAAAGGAGATAACTCTCACTAGCTCTATTTCATAAAGAAAGTTTCAGTAGTGAATAAATTCTCATTGAGAAAAATAACAAAAGGAAAGTTGGATTTCCTCAGGACCAAGTCAGCTTCTTGAGGCTAACATTCATTCAGAAACAAGGTCACTGTTCTTAAACTGACCAAACATAATACTTTTCCCTGTTCATAATCATAATTTTGACACCAGAAAATTATGTGAATTTTGACCAAAAATGAGTTCATTCTTCCCCTTTCCCCTCCCATGTAACAGCAATTACTCTATTGTCCTTTCAGGAAATTTCCAGGAAGGAAACAGAATTGAATTCTTCTGAATTGCAGGTTTGATAACAAGTGGAATTTTTTCTTAAATAAGGCAGTTTTTAAAATGTGGTAATAAAATCTTTTGACAGGAAATGTTACAGAAAAAGAGAAGGGAAAGTGGAAAAGAGAAAAAAAATTTAAAAAGTAAAAAAAAAAAAAAAAATGCATATACCAATGGAAGATCAAAAGTTCATGTTAAAGTTTTCCAGGAAAATCAGCCAACAAAATGTGAATGAGCACCCACTATGTTGCTAGATAATTGTGAAGATACAAAGAATAAAAGGTCAGAAAAGAGGGGACTCAAAAAACATAAATTGGACAATAAAGTAAAAAAAAAAAGTAAAACTGTTTAAATGATCATCATAACTATAGGTCTGACTATAACCCCCAACACACATGCACACACACACACACACATACACACACACACACACACACACGATGAAGTCATGGTGGATAAGTACAGAGATACTAACCCTCAACTTTTCTCTTTAAAGTTCCACTGACTAAAAAGAGTAAATAATCAGAAACAAATGGGTTTAGGAAAAGATAAAAATATATATCACATAACAACAATAAATATCATTGAATGGAAAAGAAATTAATTAAGGAAATATTTTAAATCTATTATCCAGAATATATAAGAACCTGGCATATATCTATAAAAGTGACAATATAATCTCCCCAAAGGGAATAATAGTCCAAGGATATCAACTGATAATTTACAAAGGAAGAAATATAAACTCTCAAATTAGCTAATAATTAGGGAAATATGTCAAAAAATTTAAAAATTTAATTTAGTCCAAACATTCTGAAGAGCAATACAGCAATAAAAAATTATTTGCCTAACTGATCTTTGGGTGGATAGGCCTGGAAAGGGAACATAAAAAATAAAATAACTTTCACTACTTGATAGTTTGTTGATTAGTTTGTTTCTCCCTTTTAAAGATTAATGATTTGCAATAAGATCCCTATTCCTGTTTTATTTATTTACTTATATTTATTTATACTTCTAGTTATTAACTTTATAATAATTTATTTTCAATTCTACCTTTCTTCAAGACCCAATTCTAATGGTCTTCCCTCCAGGATTCCTTCCATAACTCCTATAGTCATAAATTCTCTTGTCTCCTTCCAACCTTCTACAGCACATTATACTTCTCACATACTTGTCAAATGCACATAGTAAACACTTATTAAATGTTTTTGACTATACTTGATTAAAGTTATTTCATTTTTCTTACAGATTTATATATAGTTTTGTATATTTGTCTATGTCATATCCCTCTTTTCTGCTAGACTATGAACTTCAGGAGGTCAAGGACCTTATTTTAATTATCTTTGTATCCCTCCCAAGATCTAGCAGAGTGCTCTGAACATAGTTGGCACTTAAGAAATGATTTGTGAATGAATAAATGAAAAAAGGGAAGAAAATGAGAGCAAATAGCTGTCTCTTTCCCCCCTTAGTTCCTGAATTCTTACCTCCTTTCTTGCTTTTACATAAGATAGTAAAAATTATTCCCACATAGTGTTCTAAGTTGTTTGATGCCTTTCAGCTGTGATTCCAAGCAGGGTCATCCCTAAGGGCATGGGAACTGAAGAGCCAGTCACACTATGTTCTCCCATCAAAATAGCTGTAAGCAGGTGAAATCTGGCTTTTACAGATCCTTAACAGCAGCTTTAATGGGAAGGAGATGTCATTTTTAAAAATGCAATATGAAGCCTGAGAGTTGTCAGTGAAAGTAGAAATGATGGTATTCCCAGGAAGCCAGCCCCTAATCCCTTGGTGTCTTTCTGATTGTGTGTGTGTGTGTGTGTGTGTGTGTGTGTGTGTGTGTGTATAGTTACATATACATGTACACACTTATACTTATGTATACAAATATATACAAATGTATACTATATGTATACAAATATATGTAAGTATAGATATGTGTGTAAGAGAATAAGCATTTATCATTTATATGCATCTATGATATGCCAGACTCTGTTAAGCATTTTTTACAAATATTATTTCACTTGATCCTCACAACAATTCTATGAGGTAGGCATTATTATCCCCATTTTATGATTGAGGAAATTTTGGGTTAGTGACTTGAAAAGAATCACACAGCTGGTAAGAGCCTAAGTCCAAATTTAATCTGAGATATATTGTGTGATTGGTATTTAGGGGAAAGGGAGTCAAGCCTTGGGTATGAAGCCTCCAGTCTCCATCCAATTATTAAAACAACTCTCAGAAGTTACATTGAATCTGAAAACTGTATCTCTTAAACTAATAATATTTTAAGGAACAAATAACCTCTTAGTCCAGCATTCTCTCTCTCTGATGACAGCAAAGGACTGAATTTTTTCCTCTGCTTCCTGCTTCTTCTCCTGGCAGGGATTAAAGTCTCCCTTAAAGAAGGTTTGGGAGAGAAGAGGCTAAGATGTCTTTTATGCTTTCCCTGAGTCACACAACACCCCATGCTACTTGTTGGGGACAGTCCCTTTCCCTATACTTCAGGGAAGATATTAATATTGTAATGAGATATAGATATAATAAGGACAGATTTGAGTGGTCTTTCCTTTTTTTGAATTCTTGTAGTATTTAATATCTATACTAATCTTCAATTGATGTGAATTGTATCCTATCTCATGGCAACTATTTTAATTATTCATTCAAACTAAACTCATTATCATTTAAGAAACACTAGGTAGCTATATGCAATTCCTTGTGCTCGACACTGAGATAGTTTTGAAAGGTAACAACCAGAATAATGGCCCTTATCCAAAGACTGTGTTAGGCTAAAGTTGATCTTGGGTTTTTGAAAGCTATTCTAGGCTGGATCCCAAACTCAGGTCAGTCCACCAAGCTGCAAAGCCTTTGAATATAGACCCAGTGATAGACAATATAGCTGCTGTTTGAGAATGTGTCTTGCTGAGTTCCAATCTGACCTCAGACATTTACTGGCTGTGTGACCTTAGGCAAGTCACTTAAACCTGTTTCCTCATTTGTAAAATGAGCTGGAACAGTAAATTGCAAACTGCTTCAATAGTTTTGCCAAGAAAACCCCAAATAGGATAACATCTGAAACCACTGAACAATAACAAATAGAATGCCTGAGCAGGAATAATTGTCTTAATGTAAATTATAGATTATAACCTATAACCTATAGATTATAATTGAAGCTTTACATGCCAAAACAGGTAGTTCTGACTTTATTGCACAAGCAATGGAGAACCATTGAATGATTTTGAGCAATGAGTGATGTGACCCATGCATAAGGAATCTTAACAAGATAAATAGGATACATTGGAGAAGAGAGAGATTGAAAGTGATGTCTGAAATAATGTGAGAGGCAATAAAAATATTAACTATGGTGGTTATTGTGAAAATTGTAGAAAAGGGGAAAATTTAAGAGCATAGGATTAGGAGACTCATTGAATGTAGAAGGAAAATTATGAAATTCTAAAGTTGAAAAAAAAAACTTGAGCATCATCTAGTATGACCACAGAATTTTCCAGATGAAAATATTGATACCAAGACAGAGTTACTGATTTGCCCTTTACCACCTAGTCTTGCCCTCTTACTAAACTCAATAGTATTCCCTTCCCATACTATGGATTCCAGTCTTTCTTTCTGTTCCTTATGTGTGGTATTACGTTTATGAATTTTATTGACCTTGCAATCCTCTAAAAGTCCTATGTCTGTGTCTATATTTATTTTACATGAATGCCTCTGACCTAGTTATATACAGCCCAACCCTCCAACCTCCTCAGCAAATCTCTGCTACCTCATTTCTCATTTCTGTTCCATTACCTACCATTTGAGATGGGAAGTAAAGATTTAGAGGAAAAGATGACTACTAATTTACACCATCATTTTAATTATCCATCAGTATCAATACCTAGGTTTCTTTGGAAGTGATAGGACTCTCAGATCCCTCTTTGGAGTTTGAAATGAGGCTCTTCCTCCTAATTTTTTTTGTCCTTTGGCTAATTGAGGCAGTAAATTAGGTTGTGGCTTCCCTGACTTCTTCCACCAATACAAAAGAGAAAAGAACTAATTTCCTAAGGAAAGAGATCATCCCATCCTCTCTTGAAATTGAATCAGCCTCCCATTTCCTCCTATTGTCCCATGACCCTTTATTAGAATCTTTCCTTTATCATCCCCATCACCCAGTGAACTTCCCAACTATTTCCCCAACACTTTTAATGCCCCAAATGCTTCATTGTCTCCTAATTTTCAATCATGTCTTCTTAGTAGAGTAGATATAAAGTCAGATTTCCCTTGTGCATTTACTACCCAATAACCTTGGACAAAGTTATTTAATCATCCTGTGCCTCAATTTCTCTATAAAATTAGACAAGGTGACTTCTCAGGTTCCTTCTATCACTAGATCTGTGGTCCAGTGATTTTATGTAAGTCCCTTCCACCATATATGCTTACACAATTGACTTTTTTAATCCAACCATATAACTTAGTAAATATTTTTAAGCAACTTCTATGTGACAGTTATGGGGTCACTAAGTAGTACAGTGGATAGAGTGCCAGGTCTAAAGACAGGAAGACTCATCTTTTTGAGTTCAAATCTGGTCTCAGACATTTATTAGCTATGAAATTCTGGGCAAGACCTTAATCCTATCTGCCTCAATTTCTCATCTGTAAAATGAACTGGAGAGGGAAATAACAAACCACTCAAGTATCTCTGCCAAGAAAACTCCAGAGGGGATCACAAAGAGCTGGATACCACTGAAAATGATTGAACAATAACAATGTACCCACACTTTGTTAGAAGTTGTGGTACAAAATACCTGAAGGTCCAAAGAAAAAATCAAATAGTCCCTATCCTTAATGACATTTTATTTCACCATCTATCTATTCCAGTATATTTCAATTGTAGTATATTTCAGTTATTGTTTCACACATTTCTCATTCCTTTGACTCTTATCCAATATTCTCCTCTATATCCTCCTATTCTGGTTCATGGATTTCTATACAAGTAACTCTCTTCTTGAAGTATATATTAACCTTCTCCTTCTACCAAATATGTTGCTCTTGGAAAAGGTATTTCCTTCCATTACTAGCATGTCACCTTCTACCAAGTCTTATTAATGTCCATGAAGTCAGATTTATTTCCCTCCATTAAGAATTAAACCTCATTTTATTTTCCAGTCTTTATCCTATTGTAGTGACAATAGACATATGATTATTATCTCTGCCCATCTTCCCCATAATTATACCCTTACTGTTTCTGAGGACTTCTACAAGTAAACTTTTTTACATTAAACCTGTTGCTTCACATGCTATCTGACTTTTCTGCTTTATCCAACACTTTTCTCCTTTGAGAATTGATTGAATCCATATTTATCAGTCATTCTCTAGACATTCATCTAAATCCTCCCAAAATGTGCTTCATCTATGTCCAAGAAATCATCATTCTTATATCTTTCACCAAAGATAATCAATATGTTTCCCATGAATCATTCACAGCACTCCTTGAGTATATGAAACCAGATTAAAATGTAATTGGGAAATCTTTAACAAAATACATTAAAAAAAACAATAGATCATAAATAATGTTACTATGTGGTTTTCTAAGTCAATATGCACCTCAGGTTTGATGTATGGTTTGATGGCCCCATTTCTATTTGTGTCTGATACTATTGTTTTACACTATGGTCTAGAAAATCAAAGTTCATTTTCCAACACTATCATGATCTACTGTTCACTTTCCATATGCTATTTTCTCTTCTTAGATCCTTAATTTCAATCAGCAATAATTATAAAAACACACCTTATTCCTTCAGATTCCTATTCCTCTAGAGATTCTCTTCAGATTCCATCTGGCAGTATGAGAATTGGCTACTAATCCTTAGATTTAATAATTTGGGGTTGGCTCATCCTTCAAATCTATAATTGTTCAAGTCAGGTCAACATATGGCCTTATTCAGATCTGATTCTGTATACAGATCTGTGGTTACACAAATACTATGAGAAGATATAGAGGAAATAATAAGATATGCAGGAATTATAATTGTGGGTAATTTGAAGAGTTTTAATGCTACTAACAGAGATGGGGAAAACATGAAGAATAAATTTCTGGTGAGACATGACGTTTGTTGTTTTTCAGTGTTCTTCCAATGCTTTATTTGGTGTTAAGATGACTATAAAAAGGCTACATCAGCAAGTAAAAATATTAGCACAAACTTGAAAAGCTTCCAAAACAGGTTTGCCAATAGATTTCTATCCATAGGCTATAGCACCCATATAACTGAGTAGAAGCTTATAGGCAAAAGGTTGGCTTTGGGGGGAACTAATATTTTTAGTCATAGTAACTCATAAAAATCAAAGCACAAAGAAATCATGATTTACACTGGGCATTAGTATGGAGTATTCTGGGAGCACTAGCACGTCTGGTATGAAGGTTTACTAAGACCTTTTTAAGGCTACTCATCCACCTTTGATGACCACTTTCGCCCAACTCTCACAAGTGGCTTCAAAAAGCTATAGCATATGAGGTGGCCATACTCTGGTAAAACTATCTTGGCAGACAGACTAAACCAAGCTGGAGGTAACCAACAGGTATCAAATCTGTCAGTGAGTTGGGGATATGTCTACCCTAGGCATGTAAAGACTTTATCCCCAACCCCACCCCCAACTGAATGGGCAGGTGATAACAATTTCCTCCAAGCACCTGAAGCAGACATTGTGGACTACTTAGAATTTGGTAAAACATCAAAGACTCTGAGGTCATCCCCTGCATCTCAATCCATCAACAGTTGTTTTAATTTTTGTCTTGCCACTAAACTTTGATGACTGAAAGAAAGAGTAAATCTGATGACTTTATGCATCTATGCCTCACTTAAAACTAATTCACCCTCAAGTCAAGACATCACCCATGATGTCCTACGTCCTCTTCAAAACTGAAGGACAAATAAAAAAACTCAAACAGAAACAGGAGCCACTAAATCATACAAAAGGATCCCTGCTATTGCCACATTGTAGCTCATGGAACATGACACCTCTGTTCTACTTTACTAGAAGCAATAACCTTACAAAGGAAATCAGAGATTTAGAGTGCTGAAGAATTGTTATTTGTCTTTTCAACTACCTATATCTTATTTTTCTAATTAATTTATAAGATCTTTGAATATTATAATTTTTTTAATTAATCCATAGTGCCTTGTGCTTAAAGTAGTGATTCTCAATAAATATGTTGATGATAAATAATAATAATAATAGCTAACATTAGTATATTTATTCATACTATTGTAGTATTTTTGATGCATTTTACAAATATTATTTCATTTGATCTTCACAAAAGTTTTAGAAGCATACATCATTATTATCCCAATTTTATTGTTGAGAAAACTGAGGAAGACAGAGGTTAAATTACTCACAGTCACAACTAGTAAGTATCTGAGGCTGGATTTGAACTCAGGTATTCTTGACTATAGGGCTAGCATTCTATCTATTATGTCATCTAACTGCCTCTGATTCAATGCACAATATCATTTGAAAGTTTTATCACACATCATGAGAAAGATTAAAACTCCTAAGTTTAAGTCCATATTCTGCTATGTAAACTATCCAGCTTACAATTGCAAAATACTAATTTTAAAGACCTTAAAATTCAGAGATTGAATGACTCTATTATCACAAAAGGTGATGTATATAACAAGTCTCAGTTAATATAGTCGTTTTCAATGAAACCTATCTTTAATTGAGCGAGCAAATATTTTTTCACAATTGGTGTCTAGAGGCATCAAACTTCCTCCCTCTTAGCCATCGGAGGCCAATATAATGAAGAACTGGAGGTAAATGGCCCTCATCACATTCATTTAAAATATCATTTAAAATACTAGAGGTGAATTCCTGCTCCTAGCATTGTCCATTTGCCTCCACCTGCTGATAGAGTGAGCAAAAGGAGAATCATTTCCATGATAAGTCAGTACTAACTCTCCTAGAAGATGTTATTTGGTTTCTCATCAGTTCTCTGGGGCTGTGGTGGGTCGGCCCCATGATCAGCTGGAGATTTTGTTTAGAAGGCTTCTTCATGCTATTTATGTTACCATCAAGCCTAGCTCACCACAGACCTAACACTACCACCTCTTTGTTTATATACCTCTATTTCAGGATATTACCTCCCTCATCATCTGATGCCTCTCAGTGTGGGAAAAAAAGGTGCCCTACACACACATATACAAACACACACACACACACACACACACACACACACACACACACACACCCTCTTTTTCTTTCTTTTCTTGGACACTTGTTTAATTATATTTACTCATTTGAATTCCACTTAGAAGACCTCTTGCTGTCAATGTTTAATTATACTTGTATTCCTATGTAAATATACTCTTAGCCAACTACAACTCTCCTTTTATAGAATAGATAAGGGCACAGACATTTTTACTAAAAAGAAAAACTTTGTTAACAGACTTAACTTTTCAGTAGCAAAAAGAACATGGAACAATCTTCAGATCATCATTTTATCTAATATATCTTTGGAAATATAAGGGCAAAAATATATATTTAAAATATTTATATATCTTTGGGGACCTAATTTTCTTTCTGAGGCATATACAGCAGCATTTCATATTTAGAATCATAGAATTATCTACTTAAAATTGGAAGATACCTTACAGGCCATCCGGTCCAGCTCCCTCATTTTAGAAAAAAATAAACTGAGATGTGATTTGACCTATTCATTATACAAGTAACAAGCAAAAGGATCAGAATTCAAACACAGATTTTCTATTCCCAAATCTAACACATTCTACTCTATACTATCCATTTACTCACATATACACTTCTCTGAGAAAATAATTCAGATTGCCATCCAATCTAGGATCTTTTGATGAAAATAATTGTCATATCATTTTCCTTCCCTTGAGCCAGTTTTCTCATCTCTATCTACTTATCTATTTATATATATATATATATATATATATATATATATATATATATATATATAGAGAGAGAGAGAGAGAGAGAGAGAGAGAGAGAGAGAGAGAGAGTATTTTACAAATAGTGAAGGGAAGAAAAAAATCTCAGTAGCTACTTTTAGGTCTGTTTCAGAGGAATTAATGATTTAACTCTAAAGTTATATAGCATTCTTTTAGAAATATAGATATGACAGCTGATAGCCCTGTATTCCTAGACAAAATTATAAATTGCAGTCACTACTAAAACAGTTAGGTATTTGAAAACACATACAAAATATGTTTTTTTATTAATTTTTTAAACTTTTTTTAAATTTCAAGTTCTGAATTTTTTTCCTTTCCTACCTCTCTCCCTCACTGAAGACAAGAAATGTGATATCAATTAAATTTATGAAATCATACAAAATATATTTCCATATTAGCCATATTGCCAAAAAAGGAGAAAGTGCAAAAAATATGCTTCAATTCACATTCAGATTCCACCAGTTCTTTTTCTGGAAGTGAATAGAATTTTTCATCATAAGTCCTAAATTATTTTGGATCATTGCATCAATCACAATAGCTTAGTCATTCACTGTTGATTATTATGCAATATTTCTGTCACTATGTACAATGTTCTCCTGCTTTTGCTCTCTTCCCTTTGCATGAATTCATGTAAGCCTCCCAGTGTTTTTCTGAAATCATCCTGCTTTTCTTTTTTCATAGCTTAACAATCATATACTACTTGTTCTTCTATTCCCCAATTCTTTATCACCACAAAAAGAGCCACTATTACTATACAAAAAAGATTCTTTTCCTTTTCCTTTTATCTATTTGTGAAACAGATAGACACAGTTTTATAGCTCTTTGGACAATAGTTCCAAATTGTTCCCCTGAATGACTGGACTAGTTCACAACTTCCAATTTTATCCACAATTTTTCCACATACCCTCCAATAGTTGTTTTAATTTGTAACATTTTTTTTAGAATTTACAAGTCGCTTTGGGAATAAAAGTACAATCTATGCTTTTGGCTAACTTCTGTAAACACAATTTTGAGGGGTAATAAATCATAATGAGAATCCATTAGTCATCACTTAACAAACTGTCAGGTTGAGAACAGAAGTGGAAATCAATTAACTTGCTTTTTGTTGATGGATAGTATAATAACAAATCATTACAACAGAATAACTATGCAGGAAATGGGCATAGGATTAGAACAATATATTCTCTATATATCACAATTACTTTTATTCTTTCACATTCTTGTTATGAAGCTAACGCCTGAGTAATGGCAATGGCTACTCTTAGCCCTTGGCGACAGATGAGGAAAGGCCCCTTCTTTTTGGTGAGGGACTAGTTACAAAATGTTGCAAGTACTGGCAGACATGGTAACTGTGAGTTGGTTTTGTTTATCTGGCTTATTTGCTATGAGGAAAGGTTTATGTGGTGAGTGAGGGAGAGGAGTAAATATATCTGAAAAATCACCAGGATGTAAAAAATAAAAACCATCAACAAAATTTATTACTTAAAAGAAAATGTGCAACTTGTCTTGTTGGTAATCATCAGATAATTACAAGGATATAAAATTATATCTCTCTTAATGTCATGGATTCTCAATACATATATCACTTTAATATTAAATATGCAAATATTTTAAAAATACTGATGGTATTACTAATAGCAGCTTATTACTCAAGGAACTATGATGCTGATTTACAAAATTACAAATATGACTATCAACAAAGAAACTGAAATACTAAAACCTATTACTTATCCTCTTAGTGTTTTAATTCCTTACTGATTTTATTTCAGTTTTCAAAGGAGTAAGATGGTGAGAAAATGTTTACTTCCTATTAAAATATTTTTCTATTTCTCCTGATGCAAAATCCCCACATTTAATAATTGCAAAAAAAAAATCTTACCCCTTCTTGGAATATCCTGTCGATATCATTTTGTTTTCTGTGTTTGAATATGGGACACATAGCACTGTTTAGGTTTACCTAATAAGACGTTTCATCTTACAAATGACCTTTTGTTCAAGAATCCCAAAAGAGCTTAGGGGTACAAATATTCTATACTTTACCTTAATTTTTCCTCCCTTTCCAATTTAGCATTCTCAAAATTATATTGCTCATCAGCAAATTTAAACAGCAGAAATTGTGCCTTCAGGAGCTTCAGGTATAATTGCGCATTCTAGGTATGACTTCCATTAACATTAAATAGTTGCTGTGCATGCATGTGGAAGAACCTCTGTGGACTTTTAAAGAAAAAAATCTCTTGAATTTTTTATCTGAGAACCTCCATACTCTCATATTCCTTTTTATTTTGAGACTTTTAATACCATAGTTGTTAATGTTTACACTTCCTTGAATGCCATGAGGTCAATTTTCCTTCTCATAAAGGATTGGTCAGATTTATCAAATACTCATGTATGGCCTGGATTTGTGTTAAACAGTGAAGTATGAATCCTCTCCTGGATTCTTACTACTAGACATGTTTCTGCCTTGCTGCAACCTCCCATTGACTTCTATGCCCATTCATTAAGCTTATATTGAAGTTATTTATCTACATAGATTTGTCCCTCATTGTAAAGAGGCAACATGACATAATGGGCCAGACTTAAACCTACAAAGATTGTGATCGAAATCCCATCTCTTACATTTATAAGATGTGTGCCCATGGGCAATTTAATAAATTTTTCAATGCTCTAGTCGACTTTCAAAGACTTTGTTACAGAAACAAAAACTTGGTAAAAAGAGTTTCCATAATGCTGAAGCAACTCATTGGGGCACATTTTCCCAACCTCCAGTTGGGGGTAGTAATTCGGATCCACAAAGATTGCTTGACTAGTAGTCTTTAGAATTCTAGGAGTAACCCTGAGAGGTTGTAGCTTCTTATATTATTGCTCT
This sequence comes from Sminthopsis crassicaudata, assembly GCF_048593235.1. Lineage (NCBI taxonomy): Eukaryota > Metazoa > Chordata > Mammalia > Dasyuromorphia > Dasyuridae > Sminthopsis > Sminthopsis crassicaudata. Next base: position 252,609,372 of record NC_133617.1, on the reverse strand, counting down.
TGTATCCAGTGTGGCTCCCAGTAGCAATCAATCACTTTAACAAAGGGATACATAACCAAGAATGTGTAGCAACAAAAGTACAAAACCACATCCCAAAATTTTAGATATTCCCTCTCTTCTGCACACATATTGTCTCTCTGGAAAGTGGGTAAAAATTAAAGGACAAAGACAATGGACCACATTGGAGACATATTTTTCTTGTATTTTTAAGGAGTACCTTTTGACTCCTGGTCCTGATTGTCATTTTCACTATTTAAGTAGTCTCTACTAAGTTCACTTCAAGGTAAAATATCATCAGTAAATGCGTAGTTCCTTATTTCTCAGGCTGTCCTTTTGAAGGGTGCCCTGTTTTAACCAATCAGATTCAATTCCCTACTGGGTCGATTCAAACTGTTGCTCAGCTATTTTACTGACTCTCTGCCAGACTTGGCAACTGCTACTACCATCTTTGGTTGTCAGTGCCATCTTTTCTTATGGCTATAATCAACCTTCCAACTCTCCAGTTGCTTGGTCAATCTTCTCTCAGAAGGAAGAATGGTGAGTAAGAGGAAGTAATTTATGAGCACCTACTAGAGACACTCCAGTACCAAGAGCTGGGAATACAAATACAAGTAAAAAGACAACTCCTGCCCACAAAAAGCTCACATTCTAATAGAGAAACTGGAAAAGGAGAGGAGCTATATACAAAGCAGCATGATTTAGAATTTGATTGACTAGGAAGTACTGTGGAGGGTTCTTGGGAGAGATCTGGTGAAAGATCCTCTATCAAAGTCCAGAATGATCCCAGGGATCCAAGTTTCAATGTTTACCTAAAATCAGGAAAGAATAAATGCAAAAGAAATAGAAGCAAAATGCTCTTTTGAACATGTAGTGAATGTGTGGGAGATTAGGCAGCTTCTGCTTTCCCACCTGGCAACTCATTTGAAAGATTCTAAGGGAGAGTAAGATCATCTGTTCACATTTTTTATGTGTACACTCAGTTCTGGCTCAGCAATAGAGAAATCATTAGAATTTTGTCTGAAGTCATTTAGAAGGCTTTTGATTATCAGATAGCACCAAATTTTAGTCATCATGTACGAAATCAAGTCCCCAAAAGTCCCATTTTATAGACTGGAATACAACAAGGAATTTGTGTACATAAGGAATGTGGACTCATTCATCAGTTCCCCTAGTATATCAACATTATAAGATCATATATCTTGAAACCAAGAGGGATTTTAGCAGTCATCAAGACCGACCTCCTCATTTTGAGGGAAAGGAAAATGATTCTCAGATAGGGCCAATGATTTGTCTAGAGTAATATAGCTAGTAAGTATTTAAGAGATTTTCTACATTAACAAAATTGCATCTTTAAACAAAACTAATGAGAAGAGATTGTAAGTTTCTCAAAGCCATGGAGTATGACTTGAGGCAACAGGTGTTAGACTTTGGGAAAATTATTTTAAGGAAACAAACAGCATTACTATAAGACTAAACTTCATCTGGGATTTTTGAAGTATGTCCACAAATGCCGGGGCTCATTTCAGATCATCAGAGTGTTTTCCTTTATCTTTGATGATCATTTAACTTGGTGGCTACATCAAGAGCTAAGACTTGGTTTGTGAAAGAGAGTGAGATAACTATTGAATAAATGAAATAGAGCTTGGCTATGTTTGCAATGGCCTCTTTGTAGGAGGATAGGCTGAGGACATGAAGAAAAAGATATCAGGGATGCAATTCTGTAAAAACTGATCCTTGAAGAGTTGTATGAAAAAGAATAAATGATTATTCTTTTAATTTTAATAGTATATGGTTTTTCCAAATATATGAAAAGATAGTTTTCAACAATAACCTTTGCAAAACTTTGTGTTCTGATTATTTTTCCCTTTCTCCCCACCTCTTCTCTCCCCAAGACAGCAAGCAATCCAATATAGATTAAACAAGGGAATAAATGCTTATTTACAAGAAAGGAATAGTAGGTAGAGAACTTTACAGTTTGCCATGTCCCATAGAGTAAAAAAGGATAACTAGGTTGTGAATGGATAGAGTGCTGGTACTAAAGTCAGGAAAGCTTATCTTCCTCGATTCAAATCTTATCTCAGTCACTTATTAGCTATATGATCTTGGGCAAGTCATTTAACTGTGTTTGCCTCAGTTTCTTCATCTATAAAATGAGTTGAAGACGGAAAAGGCAAATCACTCCAGCATCTTTGCCAAGAAAACCCATGGGTTACAAATGAAGCTACAGAGTTTGGAAATGACTTACAATAACTGAAAAACAAATAGACTTTTCAAGATGTCAATAAGCATGGATTAAACATCTATTCTATACCAGGAACTATGATAAATGCTGGAAAAGAAAGAGGCAAATACAGATATGTGAGGGAATACAAGGACCTTACAATCTAGGGGCACCTAATGATAGAGTAAATAGAGGGCTAGGTCTAGAATCAAAAAGATCTGAGTTCAAATCTGCCTTGAGATACTTATTAGCTATACAACCCTGGGAAAGCCACTTATGTCTATTTATCTCAGTTTCCTCAATTGTAAAATGAGGATAATAATAGAACCCACTTCACAGGGTCATTGAGGATCAAATGAGATATCTAGAAAAAACAATGTCTGGCATATAGTAGGTGCTATATAAATGCTTATTTCTTTTCCCTTCCCTCCCATTCCATTGATTCCTGACTTAAAAATGGAAGGAGAGATTGAAGCAGGAAGACTAGATAGCTCTATGCAAAGAATGTAAGTATGAGATAATGAGGGTCTACATCAGAATCACAGGAGAGAAAGTGTCATGTACTAGAGGTGTTGTGAAGTGAAATTGGCAGGATATAACGACTTAGTTATGGTGGTGGGGAGGGAAGATGATTAGGAAGAGTGAGGAATGAACTTGGCTGACTGAGAGAATGTGCTCTGAATAGTAATAGGAAAGTTAGGAAGAAAGCATGGATCCCATTATCATCCCTCTGCAGATGAGTTTCAATCTATCACCAACTTCTCTCCTGACCGCTAGTCTTGAATCTCCAACTGTTCATTAGAAAGGTATGTTCCAATCTGATTTGGTTTTAGGAATATATATGACAAGCAAAATTTAAATGAATAACACTATTTATCTTGGTATCAAAGAGAAAATAAAAAAGAAAATGATGAAGCAAGCATGATCACTTTTTTTTCCATTTTTTATTATGAACTTAAGTCATCAACAAGCACAAACATTCCAATATACAAAGAAGAACAAAAAGTACAAAAACTGTAAACTTGTTACATACATTTTGTTTTTTTAAGTGTATATTAAATTTTACAAGGTAATAACAAAACTGTTAATATGCCCCTTCTGAACTTCTCTTTGTTTTCTTTTTTTTAATGTTTTACTGAAGCTATCATTACCTACTAACTCAGTCCATCCCTTATCCTGACATCTTCTCTCTTAAAACAAACAAGTATAGTTATGGGATCACTTTTCAAAAAATATTTTGTAAATTCTCATACTCTGCGCATTCTACCTCCAGACTCTTTAACTTTTTGTTTTTAACTTTTTTTAACTTTTGTTCCAAGTGTTCTTGAATTAACAAAACTGAATCACAGAATTGGAGAGATCATTTAGTCCAAAACGAGGGACCATTTTACAGGTGAGGAAACTGAGGAAAACAGAGAATTTTTTGTTTGTTTTTTAGCATAATGTATAATACAGAAGTTATCTGCTCAAAATTACTATTTCAAAAGACAAAGCAACTGGAATCATAAAGGCTAAATCATTTGTCCAAGGCTATGCAGGTACTAAATAACAGAGCTGGGATTGTAATTCAGATTCTTTGATTCCAAATCCAACATACTTTCCAGTACACCAAACTCTTTTCCACCACTCTCCCCACTCCATGACATATAATACAAACAATAAGCATTTTCTAAAATTCCTGAGTTAAGATTCAATTAGATGTTTGGTGAAACCTTAAAAGACAGTTTGAATTTAATATCATGAATTTGCCTTTGAACTATAGAATTCAAAAAATTTCCCATAACCTTAAGACTAAAGCCTGAATGATTAAATTTGTTGATTTTATCCAGCTCTCTTAGTGATCGTTACAGTTTTGAGAGATCTATTCAGGGAATTTCCAAAAAGAGAGAAATTGTATTCTCACACTGTTTCCCTATGCTTCTTCCTCTTTCCAAATTCAGTTAGTCAATAAACATTTATTAAGCACTTATCATGGTCCAAAAATTGTGGTAATCAATGGAAAGTTACCTTTTATGTTTTCTGTATGGTTATATATGTGTACATCTTGTCTCCTGTATTAGACAATAATTGCTTTGCAGGCAGAAACTATTATTTTTTTTTCCTTTTTTATACTAGGATCTAGTACAGTGTGCGACACATAGTAGGTACTTAATATTTACTATTAACTGACTCAGAGAAATCATCCAACCACCAAGAGTTCCCAAAATTTGATGTACAATCTAATGGAGATACTAGTATTGTTTCTTTTCAAAAAGCTGATTCTTAAAAAAAAAAACAAATCAGTGGACATGTATACATATATTGTATTTAGTTTATACTTTAACATATTTAACATGTATTGGTCAACCTGCCATCTGGGGGAATGGGGGGGGGAAGGAGGGGAAAAGTTGGAACAAAAGGTTTTGCAATTGTCAATGCTGAAAAATTACCCATGCATATATCTTGTAAATAAAAAGCTATAATAAAAAAAAGAAACAAATCAGGTCTCAGTTCTAGATATCAGAGTCAACCTTAGTGGTTCTCCCATTCTTCTTTAATAATTTGGGTCAGGATTTGGGGACCAAAGGGAGGAAGGAACCTATCGTACCTGTTGCTTAAGATTTGTTTACCAGATCCTCTTCAATACTTTGCAAACTTTGGGGTTTTGCAATCCTGTATTAAAAGACTTGAATGAAGTCTTTATGTGTAATTCAATATTTTCAGAGTTGGGTCTTGTCCATGTGCCTGAATGTTTATTTACACATCTTGACCTAAGGTTAGCTCATTTTAATAGCAGTGACTGTGACTTGTTCTTCACAACCTCTCCCCCGATCTATGTTATTTAGCATGCTCTGTCACAAAGCAGCAAATATTGAGAAACTTTTATAAGAAAGCCTGAAATTATTTTGATACAAAGCACCTCTAAAGTCACGTGGTCTTCGGTGCTGTAATGAAAGCCATTTTATCTGCTTGAAAAATGCTATAACAAACAAGAGAGCATAAGCAGAGATAGAGCACCCCTGAAGAATCTAGGATGTTTTGGACTTTATATGTAAGCTGGATCATATTAATATATATATACATATATATGTATATGTATGTATAAAAGCACGATGTTCCTATCACTAAAACACACTGGCAGGTTGCCAAGGAAATGTCTTCCTTGAATGAGTATCTGAAAAGTCTCATACTCAGAATTCTGCTTTCATTGATGCATCTGCCACAGATACCTAAACCTGAATTATCTCTATTCACACTGTTTCCTTTGTAACTTGTTTATTAGCATAATTAAATGGGTCCTGGGTGTCAAGAGAGAAGCGACCTATTTTTCTAAGGGAAATTAAAGTTCACAAATTAGCCATTTTTATCATAAAGGAATGTTCTCTCATTTATATTATATAAAAATTCCCTTATAAAAATTATCATCTAGGGTTCATCTAGGTGGTATAGTAGATAGAGAACTGGCCCTGGATACAGGAGGACTGACTTCATATCTGGTCTCAGATACTTACTAGTTATATCACTCTGGGTAAATCACTTAATTCCAAAGGTGGGGGGAGGTGGGGAGAGGGAAGAAAATGATCATTTGTCCATATATGAACTTGCACATATGAGCTGGTTGCATCAAATCTAAAAACAGAAGAGAGAAAGTTACATGTACCAGGAAGAAAAGCCTATGAAAATTCATAGAATTATCATAAGAGTATAAATTTAAAGCTGAAAAGAAACTAACCATAGAATCTCAAAGTTGTAAGGGATCATAGAGGCCATCTACTCCAATTTGCCAACATCCATAGAAATCTTCTTTTTGACATCCCCCCCAACAGATAGTTAATCCACCTCCTTTTAAAGATTTCCACCTGGGAAAAATAGAACCCAAAGAGGATTATACATTTCACTATTAGATAGCTCTAATTAATAAAACATTTTTCCTTACATGCCATTAAAAGTTGCCTTTATGCAACTTACATTCTCCCTACAGGAATGAGTAAATGAAGTCAAAGATCTCTTTTTATCCTTTACAACACATATTAGATTCATATTGATTCAAGTCAACAGACATTTCTTTTATTTCATCTTTTTCTATTATCTTTTGATTCATGAGAAAATTAAATTTAAATGAGGCAGAGCTGCACAAAGTCCTCAGCCTCATTCTCTCTTCCAAAGTTATCACTGTCCAGTGGCAGGACAGAGTTAAAACAACTGGTGATGGCTCAGAATGTAGTGGGTGACCTTGGCATCTTTTGTGTCTAACCAAGCTCTAACCACTCCACAACATCACTTCGGCTGCCTTCATAGCCATCGGAACAAATTGTTTTCATCCATCCAACCCAACAGGGGAAGTTTTTATATGCTTGGAGTGGACAGCCCTCACCCAACTCACTGAGGGGTTTAAAACCTTTTGGTTACCTACAACCTAGTTTAACCAATCTACAATCTAATTATTTAAGTTCTATTACTGATAAAATATAACTGAGAGATCAAGATAAATTCAAAGATAAAAATTAAGATGAGAAATATAAAGGAATATAAATAAAGTAAAAATAATAGATATAGGTGAAATATATATATATATATATATATATATATATAAGGTGTTTACAATTCAAGAGGTGAAATGGTGTATATATAAATAAATATGTTGCAAAAGAGAATGTGATAAATGAATAAAAGAGGGACTAATAGATTATTATGGAACTATATATAGCATGGTAAGCAGAGCCCAGAGACTGGGCTCTATAAGAACCGGTTTCAACTTATTATGCATAAAGTCCTAAATAAGTTACTTCAACTCTTTAGACTTTAGTTTCTCCAAGTGTAAAACGTGGAGATTGGACTAGATCAGAGAGGTGTCAGATGTGAATTGCATGCAGCCCACAGTTCTTCCCATATGGTAAAAGCAGAATAAAATGTAATTGAGAAATACTTAGCAAAATAAATAAAAAATACAATAAAACATAGATGACATCCCATTTTAAAGCTAAGACAATATGCAGCCCAGAAGGAGTATGGTTTAATGGCTCCCATTTCTATTTTCATTTGGCACTATTGGCCTATATGACCTCTAAGTTCCCTTCCAAATGTAAATCTATGCTGTTATAATCCTATCATTCAGAGATAGAAGAGATCATTTCTAATAGATTAGGACAGTCAGTGAAGCTTCCCTGAGGCAGTAACAGTTGAATTGGACCTTAAAGGATGTATTTTGACAGTTCCTAAGAAAGGGAATTTCAGGTCTAAGGAACACTAGAAAAAACATGCAGTGTGTTAAAAGAATGGGTGCATGATCCAGTTTAGGCAAAGCAAGAAATATATGAAGGAAGATATATTGCATTTTGCATATAAAATTCCAAACTGAAACAAAAATGATGTATCATAGCCAGATTATGGAGAAACTTCAATAACAACATGAGGATTCTGGATTTTATTGTCTTTAGGCAATGGGAAAACACTGGTAGTTATTGAGAAGTATAATGTGATGTGATCAAGAGAGACTTGTGGTATTGCAGAACATGCACCAAACTTGTTGTTAGATCTGCCTTTATATCCTAGCTTCCTCCTCCACCAGCTATGTCCTTCCTTTAAAAGCTATGTGACCAAGGGTAAATCACAATCTGTTTGAGCCTTGATTTTCTCCTATGTGAAATGAGTATCTGTCTCACAAGATTGTGATAAAAAAACAACAGTCTTTCAAAACCAGTAAGTGAGACATTATGATAATGCTTATTAGGAATTTAAACTAACAACCCTACATAGGGTGGACTAGAGGGGAGAGGAAATAGGTAGAAGAGACTGATTCAAAGACTGTTCTAACAGTCATAGAAATAATCAGTCAAAAACAGAGCAATCAGAGAAATAGAAAAAATGAGAAGCTGTATAGTGTAATGGGAAGCTTGCTGTGTTGCAAATCAGAGTATCAGTGTTCAAATTCCAGGTCTACACTTTACTACCTGGGGACCTTGGGCAAGCATTAACCCCTCTGAGCCCCAAAATCTTCAAATACATTTTAAGAGTATTGGACTAGATGACCTATGAAGTTCTTTTCAGTTCTAAATCTATAATTCTAGAATTCTATGGTACTTAAGAGATTTGGAAGAGAATAATGACTATTTTCTAGGGACCAGTGACAGCAGTATTGTCAAGATGATCGACTATGAAAGACTTAGCTACTCTAATTAAAACAATGATCCAAGACAATCCCAAAGGACCCATGAAGAAAAGTGCTATTCATCTCTAGAGAGAAAAAACTGATGAACTCTAAGTGCAGATTAAAGCATACTTTTTTCACTTTGTTTTTTTCTTGGTTTTGTGTATATATGTTTTCTTTTGCAATATCTCTAATAAGGAAATCTTTTTAAAATGTTCTAAAGGGCTGATTGTAGAGACAGAAAAAGAGAGGAGAACTGGATGAGAATGATCTAGGGAACTAAAGAACAAAGAATATAGAGATTGAGATCAAGGTTAGAGACTTAGGGAAAGGCTACATGAATATAGGGACTTAAGGAGAAAGGGAAAGTGGGCAGGGACAATGAAGAAAAGATTTCTGTTCATATTTGGAAAATTGGATTGGTCTTCAACAGGGGAACCATAAGTATACAACAACAGCATTTTAAATAGCACTTCCAGAAAAGCTCTTTATAAGTATTATCTCATTTTATCCTTACAGCAACTGGGGGGGGGGGGGGGGAGGTACTATTATTGCAACATCTTGAAAGCCAAGGAAGATAAGAGTGTCAGAAAAGAGTAGGCTGGTCAATTGTGCAATTGCCAAAGAGAAGTCAAAGGAAAATGAAGACTATGGAGAAAGAGGTGGAATTAGATCATTAGGACATCACTAATGAAGTGTAAGAGAGCAAGTTCAATGGAGCAATGGGGTTCAAAGGACAACATTGATTGAAGTAAAATGGTTTGGGGAAAAGCAGAAATAGCAAATACATATTTATTTTCAATGAATTTGTTATTGAATGATGGGACAATAGCAGGGAGATAGCACATCAAGTTTAAATAATCTGGGACTATATAATATTACATTTCTTGGGATTAAATGGAATTAGAAAATGTCCCACTTTTTATTCAAAGGAGGGAAAAACCATCAACCAGCATTTTTAAGTGTCTATCATGTGCAAGGCATTATATTAGGTGCTGCAGATACAAAGACCAAAAAAAAAGAAAAAAGAAAAAAATGTTACAATCTTTGCCTTCAAAGAGCTTACTTTGTATATACATCAAGGGAGGTAATTATATATTTGTTACATATATTTATGTGTGTGCATGTATGTAAAATACATACAAAATCAATCCAAAATAATCTAAGAGGGGATCACAAACAGCCAAAAGGTCTTGGAGAGACTTTGGAGAGAAAGTGGTTACCTCAGTATTCTAAAGAGGGAGATATGAAGAACAAATGCATTCTGGGCATAGGGGACAACAAAAAAACTGTTCACTATAAAAACCATTAAGTCAGTTTGGTATCAGATTAATCAACCTATATAATTAAAGGAAGAGAGAAATGTGATGACTATTATAGATGGGATTACTTTTGTAAGTCTGCCTTCATGAGTGTGTCTACATCTACCTTCAAAATGTGTGGCTTAACAAAGCAATTGTAGATGATTTTGCAAAAGTATGTAGATGATTTTGCAAAAGTATAGCATAGGTATGAGAAAAAAACAATTGAACAGAAAGAGTTAAGAATAGAATAAGCTTAAGGAGTTAGAATTTTTTTAACTAAACTTCCTGGCCATTTCCACTCCATACCATCTGTATTCTGCCTGTCATCTCCTATTCCAGAAAGTAAAACCTTGAACTTCATCCCTTAGATGCTGAACACCCATATGTAAAACTTTGTTTTATTTTGCCAAGAAGCAGGCCTCCATGACACTTTCTGACCCTCATCACTCTATACCTTCCCCTTTCCTAGCTCCTCTTAATATATTGTTTGCTACATTAGAATGTAAGCTCTTTTAATCCAATTCCAATTGATCAATGATGGACAGAATCAGCTATATCCAGAAAAGGAACACTGGGAAATGAGTGTAAACTGTGAGCATTGGGTTGTTTTGTTTTGTTTTGTTTTGTTTCTCTTCCCAGATTATTTTTACCTTGCAAATACAATCCTTCCTTTGCAACAACAACAACAACAAAATTCGGTTCTACACATATATATTTTACCTAGGATATACTATAAGACATTTAATATGTATGGGAATGCCTGCCATCTAGGGGAGGGGGTGGAGGGAAGGAGGGGAAAAACTCGGAACAGAAGGGTGTACAAGGGATAATGTTGTAAAAAAAAAAAAAAATTTACCTATGCATATGTACTGTCAAAGAAAATGTTATCATTATAAAAATTAATAAAAAAACAAAATTTTAAAAAAGAATGTAAGCTCTTTGAAGGCAAGTACTTTCTTTCTCCTTTTTTATTCCTTCCTTCCTTTCCTTCTTTCTTTCTTTCTCTTTTCCTTTCTTCCTTTCTGTCTTTTTTGATGGATCAAATGAGGGTTTGTTTTTTTTTTTAATTTTCATTGGAATTTCATTTTTCCAAATTCATGTAAAGAAAGTTTTCAATATTCATTTTTAAAACATTATGTTCCAGACTTTTCTCCCTCCCTTCCTTAACTCCATTCTCCCCAAGATGACAAGTAATCTAATATAGATTAAATATGTGCAGTTCTTCTAAACATATTTCCATATTTTTCATATCATGCAAGAAAAATCAGACCAAAAAGGGGAAAAACATGAGATAGCAAACAAACAAAAAAAGGTGAAAATGCTATGCTTTGATCCATTTTCAGTCTCCATAGTTTTCTTTCTGGATGTGTTTGACATTTTCCATCTCACGTCTGTTGGACTGCCTTGAATCACTGTATTATTGAGAAAAGCCAAGTTCATCACAGTTGGTCATTACATAATCTTCTTGTTACTGTGTTACAATATTCTCTTCGTTCTGCTTGCTTAACTCAATATCAGTTCATGTAAGCCTCTCCAAGCTTTTCTAAAATCAGGAGCTGGTACTTTCTTGTTTGTATTTGGACATTTTTGACAGTGTTTGTCATGCAGTGAACTCTTAGCAAATTGTCTCTCATCCATGTACCTATTTTATTTGAAAAAAACAAATAAGAAAAAAGATAAGAGGGAACTTTTTAAGGGACTTAAATCACATATGATCTCAGATCAGATGTGTCGTGTTCTTTTACTTCCATTGTGTTCTCCAGGTAATAGTAAAGAAAAGTTAGAAACATTCATTCAGTAAGTGGTTATTAAGAACTTACGATGTTCAAATCACTCTACAAGGCATTGAAGAGGTACAAATTTTAGAGAAATCCTAATACCTTCCTTTAAGGATCATACAGTAGTGGAATAATTTTAAAACACAGCTAATAATAATAAGCAATATTAGATAAGTATATTAGAGGGTTACAAAGTGAAACTAGGTGAAGAGTGAGGAGGAAGGTCCTTTACCAATGCCTTGATGAGAGAAAGTTTCCTAAAAAAAGTGACATTTAGAGCACTGGACTATAAAGGATAAGCAAGAATTCAACAAGCATAGAAGAAAAGAAAAGACTTAGTAAGCATTTAGAGCAATGTGAACAAAGGCATGGATATGTGAGTGCAAAGATCTTGTTGGATTGAGCTGTGTGAGTAATGTAGCTTGATTAGAGCATAGAGTACATGGAGAGATAGAATAAGACTTGGGGAGGGGGGGGATTGTAATTAGATAATATCAGGGCCTTCAAGACAGTATGGCTTAGTGAATGGAGTTGGAATTACACAGACCTCTTTCAGCTTCAGTCTCCTCACATATAAAGTGAGTGTGTTGGACTCAATAGCCCTTTTGGTCCTAAATCTATCATCCCACAATCCTCTGAATGCCATAGAGGGGAATTTGAACTTTACTTGCTGGGCCATTGGGAGGCACAAAATAATTTCAAACACATCTGTGAATAAGAAAAGTTATCTTGGCATTGGTGTGTTGAATGAATTAGAGGAGAGTCTGCTGGTTGACAAGGTAACAATGTAGAGCTGATACATGTTTGGTTTAGGTTTTTCTTTTTGTAAAACATGAATACCTAGTTTTTCACCACATGTCAGGAGCTGAATTACCATAAGTAGTGTTTACAATTGACCTATATGCATAGTAGAAGTACATAAGGGCTATTCAACTTCTGTGGAGAATTAGATGGAAATGGAACATAACTAAGAATGCAAATCTTTTTTTATCTTCTGTTCATAGCTCTTCTTATGACATTACTTAGTCTTGCAAAGAATTTTGGTATAGAATGGCATCTACAAATCTCTGGAATGCTACTGGAATATGCTGCAACAATATATAGAATACAAGAGAACTTAACAATGCCTTCAATACCATAATGCTTAGGAGTTTTAAGAGGTTCAAGCTCATTAGAGATATTTATAGACTATCAGAGTTAGAAGGGAGAACAGCTAGACCAACTCATTCATTATACATTATAGGACAACAAACCCATAGAGGAAAAGTAATTTGCCTATAGACACACAACTAGGGCTGATATTGCTGGGCCTCCAGCCTGCATCTTCTGACTTCAGGCCCAGTGCTCTTTCCACTGAAAATTCATCATGATAATGTGGCAGAAGGTTTCATATTTCATTTCTGCAGACTCTTTGAGATAAAAAGATTAAGTCACTTGCCTGAGGTCACAAATTTCCAGAGCAGCAGCACTGCCAACCCTTGATAAAACTGTGAAGTTGGCAGAGTGGCTATTCAGTGTCCTCTCATCTATATTTTCAGTGATCTATTTTCCCTCCGAGTTGCTTTGTGAAGCACATCAGCTTTTCAGGTTCTTACCAGAAAGGATCTAATATTAATTTACATTAAGAAACAAATAATTAATAAAAGAGAGTAGCTATGTGGTGTAGTGGTTAGAGCACTGACACTAGAGGCAGGAGGATGGGAATTGAAATTCATTCTCAGACACTTATCAGCTGTGTCACTCTGGGTAAATCACTTAACTTTGTTTGCCTCAGTTTCCTCTTCTGCAAAATGAGCTAGAGAAGGAAATGACAAGCTACTTTATTATCTTGCCAAGAAAACTTCAAATGGTTTATGAAGAATCAGGCATAACTGAAATGACAGAATAGCAAACAGTACTCTTCCCTGCATTGAGCAGTAATTTAGGGTAGTGAATAGTGTTGAACCTGGAGTCAGGAAGTCATCTCCCTGAGTTCAAATCCAGCCTCAAACATTTGCTAGCTGGGTAACCCTAAGCAAGACTTTTAACTCTGTCTCAGGTTCTTCATCTGTAAAATGAGGTAAAGAGGATATAGCAAACCACTCCATTATCTTTACCAAGAAAACCCCAAATGTGACCACAAAGTCAGACATGACTGAAATATTACGGAACAAATTAATAAAAATAATTAATAAAAATTAATATATTGAGAAAAAAATCACAAAAATTTAAAACTAGGAGAGGTTTCAAAGGCCATCTAGTTCAATCCCCTCATTTTATAAATATAGAAAAAGAGGTTCAGAAAAGGGAAAGGGGACCCAAGAAGCAAGTAGTACCCTAAAATCCAGTGCTCTGTCCATGGCTGTTTTCATTACAACAGGAAATACTCACTTAAAACAAAGAAGTATAATTAAGGGATTTCAGACATTATTGATTAGACCAGAGAAGATGAGCTTTGGAGGGGAATTGACCCCTCTTGCACCATGACACCAAGAGAGACCTTTATGTAATATAATAAATATCACAAAAAGGTTCCCAAGTTTTTAGACATCTAGTTTGATACTTCAACCATTTGTGATAGAAAGTTGCATTCAGTGTTCACTCTGCTTCCTTTATATAGTGGAAAAGAGAAAACTAAGCTACCCTTAAAATAATAATTATAGCTAATATTCATCTAGAACTTTCCAGTTTTTGAATCACTAGCCACATTGTGTCTCATTTGATCTTTACAACAACCCCATAAAGTAGATTGAGGACTGGATAATCATACCCATTTTAAAGATAAGGACAAGGAAATCCAAAAAGCTAAACATTTTTTCCCAAAGTCAAACTTCTGATAAGTATCGAAGCCAAAATTTAAACCCTGGTCTTCCTGGCTCTACATCCATCATTCTCTCTCCTACACACCATGCTGTAGGATTCCTATCAGGCTACATATCATACAAGATAAAAACCAATAGAAAATGAGAACATGCCCAGTGAAATAGTAAAAGAAACCAAACCAGTCCCATTCAGACATTTTTCATTTACAAAAATGGATAGGTAAGTTATTACAATATTTAATGTATAAAGAAAATCCATCAAAGGGCCATTTAGTTTGCTTTTTTTTAAAGAAACACAGATGGAATTACTCTAGTATTTTAATTCTTAACCATTCTTCCTATTTGCCTCACAAGGCAGGGGGATAAGATTCCTTTCAGAAAAACTGACTAGCTATTTCCTGAATTTGAAATTCCATCTTTTGTCTCCATGCTTTCACATAAGCTGCTCACCATGCCTGGGATGTACTTATCCATGCCTCTAAAAAAACTTACCTTCCTTTAAGGTAGAAGTCAGGTGCCATCTCCAATGGGAAACCTAATCATCATCAGTCATCAATTATCAGCTTCATCACTGACATTTACTTTGTATTTTATGGTTTACAAAACATCTTATGTAATTATCTTATTTAATTTCCCCAGTCATTAATGCTTTGTCTCTCCTCCAATTACTTGACATTATTTATATATAAAAGGGTATCTAGATGCTGCAGTAGATAGAATGCTAAGCCTGATGTCACGAACACTTAATATCTTCCTAAATCCAAATCTGTCCTCAGATACTAACTGTATGACTCTGTGCAAGTCACTGTTTGACTCAATTTCCTCATCTGGAAAATGAGCTGTTTGCCTCACTGTTCACCTCAGTTTTGTCATCTGTAAAATGAGCTGGAGAAGGAAATGGAATACCACTTCAATATTTCTGCCAAGAAAATCCTAAATATGGTCACAAAGAATTAGACATAATTAAAATGACTAAAGGAAAGGAAAGGAAAGTAAAAGAAAAAGAAAAATGGAAAAAAGAAAAAAAAAAAGGCAAACCACTATTTTACATGCTTCCTTAATTGCTGTGGCTACACTCCAAGTAAAATGTTTCATGGTTATCCTCCTACTACTTCCCCCACTGCCCATTGTATCCCTCGTAACAATTTTGAGGTGTTTCAGGGTATCTTCTCCATGGATAAGTATCCTAGGATTCCCTCCTATTCTATCCTCTATCTCTCCTAATAGACTGCATTACTCTGAGTAATAAAATTACTAATTATGGTTCTGCCTAAAAGACCAGAAAACACAGAATGCTAAAGGATATAAAGCAGAATAAGTTCTGACTATATAGGACCTATATTAAATACCCTTAACACTAACCTCTAGGCTTCAAACATAATCAAAAGAAATATTCCAATTTAAAGAACTTGAAGAAAAATGTTATAATATGATCAAGCAAAAACTCCATAATATTTTAGATCTTAAAGTTAGCACTGAAACACTGTATGCAAACATATAAAAATAAAACCTCTCTAGAGAGTTGAACATGGTCCAAACAAGGTCAAAGTTTTGGCCTTTCATCACCCCATAATTAATCTTTATGTGAGCCTCTCAGTTTCACCATGTTTCAAGACTTTAAACTATGAGACAGTTATTTTACACATGTGTTTGTAGATATAAGTTAAACCAGTAGTCACTAGTTAAACCACTGGAGAAAGGAGTTTAGCCTAAAGGTAGCAAACAGAAACCCTATAGATGCATGCAGCTCTTCAAAATATAATGGGCAGAAGAGGAAAGTCACTATTTAGTATTATATGAAGTTTACCATAAAAAGTAACTATGTCTTTTGACATAGTTTTTCCTATTTCTTTTTCTTCAAAATAATATATATAATTTAAAATTATTATACATTTATCTGATCCCATGTGTTTTGCCACTTAATTTTTCTCTAATTCATTAACTGATCCATTTGTTTAAGAATTTTGGGCCATTGTCTCTAATATTTATTCCTTCATATTTGTTATTGTTGTTGACACAGGATTTTGTATCCTCCATTAGATTGGCCATCTTTCATTTATGTGTATCAGAATAATCAATTACTAAGTTTCCCAACTTGGGGAATCAGTGAATAAAAGAAGGAATGTATCTTATAAACAATAGGTAAAGATACAATGAAAATAAGTCACCATCATACTAATAGTGTGATTGAGGGTTTCATATGAAACCAGTTTTTAGAGAACAGGTCAAAATAATACTAAAAATAACAATTGGAATTACTTAATTTCAACAGAAAATGCTTTCCAATATCTAAGTTTTTAAATAATGAGCCACAGAACCAAAAGTCCATACAGATGTGGACCACATGAAAGTTTTCTAATTGCAATTAGTAATAGTAAGCTGGTCCAAGCTTATTAGCATGACAGCTTATAGTACTGTGCAAATAGTTAGTCCCTATT
This sequence comes from Sminthopsis crassicaudata, assembly GCF_048593235.1. NCBI lineage: Eukaryota > Metazoa > Chordata > Mammalia > Dasyuromorphia > Dasyuridae > Sminthopsis > Sminthopsis crassicaudata. Next base: position 252,592,703 of record NC_133617.1, on the reverse strand, counting down.
ACATAGAAAGGAAAGAATGCTGGATTTGAAAACTAAATAACCTGAGTTTGAATCTAGAGTCTTTATGTGACTTCAATAAACTCTTCCGTTTCTCTGCTCCTCAGTTTCTTTTTCTTTAGTAGAAAGGAATTAGATTGGATCATAGAACCATAGATTGAAAAACAAATGGGACCTTAAAAGCCACTGAATCCAACTCCTTCATTTTACAGACAAGAAATACTGAGGCTAAAAGATTAAGTTATTTAAATAGGATTACATAGCCAGTAAATATTTGAGGCAGAATTTAAATGTTTTCCTTCCCCCAAGTCTATTTCCCCCATTCACTATACAAAATTGCCTCAATGACTGAATGAACTCCAAAATCCTTTCCAACTACAGCTCTATGGTTCTAGCATCCTATGTGCACCAGCTAATTCGAATTTTGACCATCTCAAGCAGGCTGCCCTGTGAGTTCTGAAAGGCTGTCTTTGATCCTCAGGTCACATGTTGTTTCTCTGGACTTTTATTCATTCTTTGAAAAACGTATTTCAATCTGTTTTTCTCACACTAGTATATACATTGGGTTAACTCAATTGGGATTCCTAAGATGGTCTACACAGGAAAGGCAAAGGTTAAATTCCCTGATCTGTTATCTAGATCAACAGTCTTTAGGACCCACCAGAGTCATTTCCTGGTCTTTATACTGTGCCAAAAGCAGGGGATAAGATAGGTGAAAACAAAAATCAAATCTCAGAGGTTTTATCCCCTTTTCAGAACCAAGAGACTAGTGAGTTGGCCCATGTAATGCATTAATGAAATACCATAGTTTGAACCTAGACCTATAATCATTCCCTACACAGCTTTCATTTTGAGAAGACATTCTCAAATATATCAATTCTTCTCTTTCAAGAGCATTGCAAAACTAAAGGGGGAGATAGATTTGGTTCCCAGATTCTAGGAACTCAGAGTAGTTTATACCTTCCAAATTTCTCTTCCTCACTTGGGACACTTTAACTGAAATTCTCTCCTTTTTCTGTTTAACTAATGTTTTCCTCTCTTCTCTGGGAATCATGTTTTTCATGGACTATGCCAAACCTGGCAGTAGGAGCTGCAGGCAGCAAACCCTACTTAGTCCTGCAATAACACACAAGGAAAAAGGATACTGACCATTGAAATGGCATTTATTTTTGTAACATCACTTCCTTACTCCCCCAGATAATGTTTAAATTACTTCTTATTAAATCTTAAAGGGGGGACCTCAAATCTAATTTGGTTTTCACTATTTGGACTATTTGTTTATCTTTCATTCATTACTTAACTTGGGAAATGAAATAAAGACTTGGCAGTTTCATTCAGGGTTGAAGAGTTTTCATCTTCTACTACCCACACACTGGGCTCCATGCTGTAGCCTTTCATTCTTTAATACTTTGATTATTGAAATGAAAAGGAAACAGAAGACTGTGTTTCCTTCCAAATATTCATGGATTTGAAAATGTACAGAAAAATGTCTAAGTAAAACATGCAAGAAATGGTTCCATGCACATGACTTAAATATTTGATATTATTATGATTCAATCGTTTCTGAAACTCATCAGGGCCAATATAACACATAGGCAATATGCTGTATAGTGGAAAGAACAGGACTCAGAAAAATTGTTCTATGTGACTTGGGGAAAGCCATTTTATTTCTCAGAACCTCAATTTCCTCATCTGTAATAAGGATTATACTACTTGTAGTATTCACCTCACAAAACTGCTGAGATATAGATAGATAGATAGATAGATAGATAGATAGATAGATAGATAGATAGATAGATATAGATATAGATATAGATATAGATATATGTGTGTGTAAAATGCAAACTATCATTATTATGGAAGCAGTTGTCAAAGTGGATAGAGAGCTTGCTTTGAAGCTAGAAGGTCTAGATTTGCTTAGACATACTGATTGTGAGAGCCTCAGCAAGTCCCTTAAACCTCTTGATCTAGGAAAGTCTCCTAGACTATCCAGGAGTCTCTTTCATATGAGAAAAAAGTAAGGAGATTTGCATGGACTTAGAGAATTCCTAAGAAAAATAGGAAACTCCTTCACAGAAGTGTTCATTTTTATAATCAGATATAGGCTAAATGAAAATTTTGGAAACAAGATACTGAAAAGACTAGCATGCTCCATGGCATAATGAATGGGATATTGACTAATTGGTGAGCAAATGTATCTACAGATCTTAAAATTGTATATTAAGACCAGAAGGGGCTATAATTTTATCAGTCTAGTCTCCTCTATCAATGCAGATAGAAACATATGTGTCTGCCTGAGGCATATGACTACAGCGTGGTATCAGTTAAAACATCAGTAAAATAGTTGACAGTGAGGACCACCTTGGGTAGGAAAACAAAATGAAGGCACATTTGGAAGGCACAAAATGAAGGTAAGAACCTGACCTGGTTGTCTCTATTTTCCACAGTACCTATAGAACACTATTCACAATGAAGATCCCATTTAAAGCTTGTAAATCAATTTATTTATATCTATAGGAAAGCCAAATGTCTATAAGTGATTTCAACAATATGAATAAGCCAGTAAGATTTTATGAAAACTTCAACAAAGATATTCTGGAAAATGATATTGGTCTCTCAATATAGGTCACACTTTTCATTTTTCAGTCTCAATGATATTACAGCAATAGAAGAAATTGAAGGGCAAAAGTTGTGATCAAAAGGAGAAATTTCATGACCAAGTTCAAGTAATGAAAGGTTCAATGTATGGCCTTTCTTATGCATGGCAAAAGTGGAGTGGAGGTGAAAATCATTTGGGTTGAAGAGAGCGAGATGCAATGAAAACAGGGTGCTGAAAATGTCATCAACATTGATGAAGTCACTGAACATGAGGGCAAGGGTGGAGAGAACTTTGAGTCAAGTAATGAAGTCATTAAGTCTTCGCTCAATTAACTGTTCCTTCCAAATTGGACTATTTGCCCTTCCTGCCCAATCTATCTGAGGAAGTGCTTCCTTCCTCTTTTAAGGGTAAGTATAATCTCATCTCCCCAAGTGAAACATACTCCTCCTCCTCTCATTTTAGGGACAAGACAATTGGGGTTAAGTGACTTGCCCATGGTCACATAGTTAATAAGTGTTAATTGTTTGAGGCTAGATTTGAACTCAGGTCCTTCCAACTCCAGGACCCATGCTCTACCCACTACACTGTCTAGCTATACTCTCTTTTCTTATAGCATTTTCCTCTAATCCTGACTTATCCTTTATATTTATATCTCACTACTGTGGAATATAGTGGTAGGTGCACATATGTGCTTGAGAATCAAATCTCTATTGAGCTTATCTTTCTACAATAAGTACTTATAACAACGAACCACACAGTTTGTTGAACTGAATTAAGAAAAATAGGAGAGTACGTAGGAGACAGCAATAAACAAAAAAAAAAAAAAAAAAAAAAAAAAAGAGTGCCTATTGGGATTCAAAAGATAAATTCAGAAGAGACATGTACTGAGAGTGGTCTGAGAACTTCAGTGAGGATCAGGATGGTTAAGTAGAAAGAGAACTAGATCTGAACTCAGAGGGCCTGTGTTCAAATACTACATTTGGCATGGACTATCTGTGTGACTATAGACAAATTACTTGAGCTCTCTGAACAGCAATTTCATTGTCTATAAAAATGAAGAAGGTTTACTTGATAGTCTTCAACATCTTTTCCCAATTCTAAAACTATCATATGATCAAATAAAGTGTGGTGACCTACACCTTACTTATTAAATAGGAAAAAATTGAAGAAGGATTAGAGTTAACTGGACTCAAAATCCATTGGAGAGGATGTTGAAAAGGATTACATCACTAGTAGAAGCAAGAGTTCAGTAAAGACAAAGATGAAAAAATTACAGAAAGTATAAGGGAATTTGCTCAGAATATAATGGGTAAAATATAAGTTTTAGTAAAGAGATGGGAGTTTGGAAGGTGGATTTGTCCTATTGTTGAGTTCTCTCTCTGATTGCAGATGCTGTTTTCCATCCAAAGTTTACTGGAATTGCCTTGGATCACTGAAGTGAAAAGAACCAAATCTATCATCTTGGATCATCACACAATCTTGCTCTGTATACAATGTTTTCCTGGTTTTGCTTCCTTCACTTGGCATCAGTTCAACTTTCCAAGCATTTCTGAAATTATCTTGTTCGTCTTTTTTTTTTTACCTGAAGTAATTGGGGTTAAGTGATTTGCCCAGGGTCACACAGACAGGAAGTGTTAAGAGTCTGAGATCAGATTTGAACTTAGGTCCTCCTGAATTCAGGGCTGGTGGTCTATCCACTGCACCACCTAGATGCCTCTGTTCATCATTATTTTTTATAGACTATTCCATTACTTTCCATATATCACAACTCATTCAGCCATTCCCAATTGATAGACATTTACTCATTTTCTAATTCTTTGCCACCACAAATAGAGCTGCTATGAACATTTTGGCACATGTGAGTCCTTTTCCCTCTTCTATGATCTCTTTAGGATACAGACCCAGTAACGGCACTGCTGGTATGCATATCTTATAGCCCTTTAGGCATAGTTCCAAATTACTTTCCAGAATAGTTGGATCAGTTCACAACTTCACCAACAATTCATTAGTGTCCCAGTTTTCACACACTCCCTTTAACATTTATAATTATCTTTTCCTGTAATCTTAGCCACTCTGATAGATGCCAAGTGGTTTTTCAGAGTTGTTTTAATGTATGTTTCTCTAATCAATTGTGAGTTAGAACATTTTTCATGTGTTTATAGATGGCTTTAATTTCTTTATTTGAAAATTGCCTGTCCATATCCTTTGACTATTTATCTATTGGGGATTGACTTGTATTCTTATAAATTTGACTCAGTTCTCTTTATATATTTTAGAAATGAGGCTTTTATCAAAAACTCTGACTATAAAAATTGTTTCCCAGCTTTCTGCTTCCCTTCTAATATTTATTGCATTGGTTTTGTTTGTGGCAAAAAAAAAATTAAGTTAATGTAATTAAAATTATCTATTTTGCAAGTTATAATGTTTTATATTTCTTATTTAGTCATAAATTCCTCCAAAGATCTGACACATAAACTATATATACTCTCCTAATTTGCTTATAGTATCATACTTTATACCTAAATCATATATCCATTTTGACCTTATCTTGGTATAAGGTGTGAGTTCTTGGTCTATGTCTACTTCATGATATAGTATTTTCCAGTGTTCCTAGCAATTTTTGTCAAATAGTGAGTTCTTCTCCCAGAAGCTGGAGTTTTGGGGTTTATCAAATAGTAGATAACTATAGTTGTTGATTATTGTGTCTCATGTACCTAAATGATTCTACTGATCCCAACACTCTACTTTTTAGACACTACCAAATGGTTTTAATGATAGCTGTTTTATAATACAGGTCTGGTACTGCCAGGCCACCTTCCTTTACATTTTTTATTACTTCCCTTGATATTCTTGACCTTTTCTTTTAGAATAATATTTCAATGCACTGTAATAGCAGCCTTAATATTTCCTAGGTGCCCAGCATGGTTGTGTGTCATGAATTAATCTAATAAATATCTTCCACCTGCTAAGTTCCTGAAGGATAAGAGCCTGACATTTTTTCCTCTATATTCTACAATGCCTAGTATAGTGTTATATACAATAAAGATCTCATTTACAGCTTACCAATTAGTTTATTTATATCTACAGGAAAGGCTGAATTCTCTTCTGGACTAAGTCCACTATGAGATACTCTCTTTCTCTCATAGTACCTTCCTTCTAATGAGGCCATTCTCCTTACACTAATTAACTCTTGGTCAGTCTAGCCTGCCAGACAATGGTTTTCTCCCACCTCATAGAGTATTTCCTTTCTCCTGGTTAATTGTGAGTTCCCCTGGGGAACTTGTCTTTTTCCTTAATCTAAGCACATGCTCTCCTAATTCTATTTCACGTTACTATTCCTGGTATCTATTGTATCCCTCCTTTCATTTTGTTTATAACCTCCCTCCCTAAATAAATCCACCTTTTGCAAAAAAAAAAATAAATAAATAAATACATACATATATATATAGCAAAGCCTAATGTCTGTAGGTGATGTTAGCAATATGAATAAGCCCATAAAATTTATATGAAAACCTCATGAAGATGTTCTGGGAAGTGTCACTGGCTCCTCATAATAGGTCACATTTTTCACAACAGTGATGCTAGTAGTAGGTAGTCTAGATATTTTATCTGTAAATTTGGAGCTTTATGCAGTGGGAGGAAAGAAGTTTTCTGAATCCATCCACTCTGTAGATTAGGCAGACTTCTCTTTCTATTGCTTCATAGTCCTTGAGGCATATATATTATTTTATATGTACACTCAGGAATTTTCAGAGATTATTTCTTTGAAACAAAAGTTTTTTTTTTTTTCTTATGTGCCAAATTGTGATTGCATATTTAATTTTGTCATTTTGGCAAGTGAGCAACCAAGCCCATCTAGCAACTCTGCACTAATTGCATATGTTTATAACAGTTAAAGTCACTCTAGTGTAAAAAATAATCCACTATTATTGGGGTCAATTCCAATACCAGCATTCTCATGAGTAAGTTTCTATACTGGGATGAAATGAGGAACTTGAACAAAAAACAAAAGGAGCACTAACACAGGAAGAATATGCAACAAGAAGACAATGGTTAAGAGCTTCTTTGGATACTCCCTTTATCTCCAAATGAAAACTCATCTAGTCATCAAGTCAGTATATAATAAAGGGTATAGTTGTCCCTCTACCAAGTTAGAAGGACTCAGACTTCATATGACTGGGACTTTTTATGCCTTTAAGTGATAAGGATATTGCATCAAGGAAGCCAGAATCATTCAGGCCTCAGGTATAGCTTTGTTTTGGTTAAATGATGGGATAAGAATCAACTGAGAAAAGATAAGAGGAAGAGGAGAGGAAGATAAAAAGGTAAGAGGAGAGGAAATAGAGGCCTTGATTATAGACTGCCTTCTCAAAGAGTTTAGCCACAAAAGAGAGAAGAGATGTAAATTAATATTTATCAAGGTCGGACAGATTAAATGAAAAAGTTTGAAGGATGGGGGGATATGTTTGTGTTTGTAAACAGGAGGGAAGTAGTAGTATAGGGATAACATTAATGAGAGAGTGGGGATGACAGAGGAGCAAATTACTGAAGGAGACTGAATAAAATGGTAACACTTGTACAAGTAGGAGGGTTAAACCTTTGCAAAGAGAAATTATCTCTTCTAGTAAATCAAGACTAAAGATTCTGATGGTAGTAGAAAGCATCTGAATATATGAGATGAGATAGAGGAGAAAAGAAAATTGTCCATTAATTCCTTTAAAGGAAGATAATAGGAGATTCTGTCCACAACATAAGAAAAATCAGGGAAGACGGACTTGCTTATTTTATTTATTTATTTATTGGCAATGAGTATTATGAAACTGACACCTTTACTAAGTAACATTAAAGCCACAAATTTAAATGAGGTTTCTGTGGAACCCACCTAGCAACTCCACCTTGTTAAGTATGAACAGTGGCTCACTATTAGAGGTTGATTTACATTTCAGCTGGGCACGTGTAGGTACACAGACTCAATGACCATCAGCGATCTATTGGAAGAACTTGTCAGGTAATCAGTGGTAGGCAAGTCAATTAAGAGCTTTGTTCACTGTCCTCATTGCACCATCTTGGCACTGAGTAAATGAGCTTCAAGAGCCAGTTAACAGGTCATGTGGAACCTGTGCAGAAAGTAAAACACAGAAGTTGCCAGGTGCTGAAGGAAATCAGACTGATTACATCAAACTTTCTTTCACACATAACTTTTCACAACTGTCTTGACTGTCTCTGTTAAAATGTAATTTTTAGCTCCAATGTAAATCCTATAGGGATTTAAGCTGAAAGTTTCAGATCTGTGTTTGTTGTATTTTTCCCCTCCAATAATTAAGGGAGAAGTGAGAAAAGGGGGAGGGGGAGAGGAAACATCTGTGCCCTCTTCAATTTGTACCTCCTGACCTGTTACTCATTACTTAACCACTAACCAGGCTATTATCCAGCTAGTGAGTACCTAGGAAGCATCTGGGAAGAAACAGGAATGATCTCTGTGAAGTCCAGACCTGACTTTAGGGATTATCTTCTTTTCTCCATCTGTCATATGGCAGCTTGCTTTTCAGTCTTGACCTGAGCAAAGAAATGAATCAAGATTGCTTCTATTACCTGAGACTAGCTTGGAATTGAGAGGCATAACCAGTATTACCAAAATTAAAGTAGGTAGACATAAATAATGACATCATGGCAAAGACTGACAGAGATTAGTGATTAGTCCAGCATTGCCCATCATGGAACATAACATTAGGCTAGAAAGGAATCTATTGTAGAATCAATGTCCATGTCTTAGAAATGGGACAAATCTCAAGTGATCTTGAGGGCCTGTCTCTGCCTTCAGGCACATAAGATATTATCATATCCTTTATAGATGAACTGAGTTCTGAAAATAATATGTTTTGTCCAAAGTCACTCAGCTAGGAAGTGGAGAAGAGACTAGAATCCGGTTCTCTTGATTCTTAGTACTATAGTTTCCCTTAATACTAAACCACTCCTTGTCAGGGATCATTTCCTTACTTGATCTAGCAAAGATTATATAAATTTATTTCCATGCTTGATTTAATACTATAGAGATACTAAAATAGCACTTCAAGGACCAGTTTCTTTCTGAAGATGAGCAGTTAGGACTGATGTAGTACCAGAATCTTTCTTGGCTGAAATGAGGCCAGAAATGTGGCTTTGTATGTCATCACTTGTGGATTTATCAAACTATCAAAGCTTACAATCCTGTAGCAATTTGCCCCAGAGGAAAAAGATTAAATGGATGCATCAAATTTTCACCAGTCTTTCCCTTAATGCTAAAAAAAAAAAAAAAAAAAAAAAAAAAAAAAAAAAAAAAAAAAACAATATTGGTGGGGGATTAAAAAATAGAACAATGGGTAGAATTAGACAATCACACCATATTAAGAATTCCATCCATGAACCTTATACATAATGGTATATTGGTAAATATATTAGAAGGTATATTAAAAGATCTTAGATTTAGACTTAAAAGAAATTCTAGCTCTGATATTTCATAGAAGTGCTATTTGGGCAAATTACAACTACTCTGAAACTCAACTTCTACATTCACTATATTCAATTGTAATGTTGTAATGAAATTGTTTCCTAGAATCTCAGTATTGGGACCTCAAGGGCCAACTAGCCCAACTCATACCCAAAAAGCAATTCCTTTCTACCCACATGCTATCCAACCTTTGTTTAAAAGTCTTCAACAGCAGAGTTCATTTCATCCTATTCAAGTCATTTATTTTGGGACAGCTCTAATTATTTCCTTTACATAAAAAAACCTAAATTTTCTTCTATGCAAATTACCATTGCTTCTTGATCTTGCCCCTTTTGATTTACACACACACACACACACACACATTCAGTGGTCTGATACATCTTCATGCAACAACCTTTCAAATATTTAAAGGCTCTTCTTTAAATGTCACTTCCATACTGAACATCCCCAACATGGCATTATCTTGAATTCATTGATCATCCTGGTTATTTTCTTCTGGATGATCTCCAGTTTTGAATAAACTACTGAAACTATAACACTCTAAATTTAACAAAATACATCTAGGTCTTGATTAGTACAAATAGTGAAACCTCTAAAGTAGTCACACAATTCAGATTTATACTATATCAATTCATTGATTGTAACCAATTACCATATTTTACACATGAATAACTTTAAATAGTGCAAGTTCAAATACATGCCTTTCCAGAGAATTTGTACTTCACACTAATTGGAGCCTAAGTGTAATATGACCAACACAAAAGAATCTTCAGCTCCCTAATCCTGGACACTATACCTCTAAATGTAGCCCATGATTAAATTAGATCTTTATCTTTTGGTGAAATTTAGAGGAATGTCAAGACCTTTTAGGATTCTGATTCTAACTCTTGTCCATTGTGCTACCTATACCTCCAGGCTTTGGGACATCTTTAATTGTAATTATCATGATATTTAAATCTGGATCCGAGTCATTGATAAAAATGTTAAACAGACCAAAGCCAAAAACAAATCTCTGGGCCACTACAACTTGAGAATGAACCATAAACAATTAAGTTTGGAGTCTGAATAAACAAGTGTTCTTTGGGTCTGGACTCTCAAATAGTTCTGAATTGGCTTACTATCTCCTAAACCCACATAACTTTATCTTGTCCACAAGAATAGCATGAAAGACTTTGTTAAAATATGGGTAGACCGTATTTACGCCATTCTTCTGATCTGATAGTGAACTTGTCCAACAAGAAAATAAGATTTTTCAGATATTACTTGTTCTTTTTAAATTAAGATTTATTTTAAAATTTTGAACTTAACATATATTAACCAACAAAAACATTACAATAAATAAAGAAAAACAAAAAGATTTTAAGTGAAACTATGAACCTCATTTACTTACAATTTCTAAGGAACATATTAAATAGAAAACTAATTACAAAAATGCCCTGTTTGTATATCATTCTGAACTTTTTTGTTTTGTTCTGTAACTTTTTAAAGATTTTTCAGAGGTAATACTAATCCATAATCTCTCTGCTATTAGGAGGAATGCTACAAAGTCTGTTTTCTGAGTTAAGAATTGGTCAATGTAAGAGATAGCTAGGAGGCACAGGAGATAGAGTATTAGAACCTAAGTTCAAATCCAGCCTCAGATATTTAAAAGTTACTAGCTATATGACCCTGGATAAGTCATTCTACCCCAATTACCTTTGGGAGAAAAAAAATTGGTCAAGGTATCAATCATAGTTCTAAAGTCCTTTAAAATTGTTTTCCTAGGCAGCTAGGTGATGCAGTGGATAGAGCACCAGCCCAGAAGTCAGGATGACCCAAATTCAAATCTGACCTCAGACACTTAACTCTTCCCAGCTGTGTGACCCTGGGCAAGTTACTTAACCCCAAATGCCTCAGCAACAACAAAAGTTTTCCTTTATTTTATTTATTTTTATTTTATTTTATTTCTCTATTGTAATCATCTTGCAGAATATTATGATTTGGTTCAGTACATTCTGTCTCAATTTAATAAGTTTTCTTAGGTTCTTTGAATTTGTCGTATTCATTATTTCTTAATGCAAAAGGAAAAAAAATCCATTGCAATCAAAAATCCATTCCCCAATTGATGGATGGTCACTTTGTTCCCAATTTTTTCTTACAATTAAGACTTTAATTACTAGTTGAGATTTGCTAAGAATTAAAATAAAGCTTTAACCTATAGTTGACAGTCTCTATTCCCTTCCCCTTTTTTTGGAAATTGGGAAGTATTTTCCTTCTCCAATCCTAAAATCTCTTTCTTGTTTTCCATTATCTCTCTTTTTTTGAAGCTATTAGAGTTAAGTGATTTGCCCAGGATCACACAGTTAGCAAGTATTAACCATCTGAGGCCAGATTTGAACTCTGGTTCTCCTGACTCCAGGTTGGTAACATCTAACTACTCCCTTTTCTGTCATCTTTCAAAGAAAACTGATGAATGTGTATTGAATAAAAGACCCTTTCCTCAACAGAAAAGTGTTCAAAGCACATGAACAGGAAGTTTTCATAAGAATCAATCCATACTATCAATAAGAATATGAAAAATATGTTCTAAATCATTAATAATTAGAGAAATTGAAAATTAAAGCAACTCAGATTCTCCTCACACTCATCAAATTGGCAAAGTTAGCTTAAAAAAACAAATAATAGATGTTAGGGGAAGTTCCAGGAAAAATAGGCAAGCTAATGAAATGTTAGTAGAGTTGTTAACTGGTCCAGTCTTCCTGGAAAGTAACTTGGAGCCATGTCCTAAAAGTCCCCAAATTGTATGTAATCTTACACCCAGTAACACCACTACAAAGCCTATGCTTCAAAGAGAAGAAAAGAGGGAAATGGTCTATATGTGCAATCTATAGTAGCTCTTTTCCTAGTAGCAAAAAACCTGAAAACTGAGAGTCAAGGGGCATTCTTTCTATCTATTGGGGAACTGCTAAACATATGGCAGCTGAATGTAATGGAATATTATCATGCCCTAACAAACGGCAAAATAGAAAGTTTCAGAAGAAACTCAGAAGACCCATATGAACAGATATAAAGTGAATAGGACCAGAAATACAAGTTGTACAATGACAACATTAAAAAGAAAAACTATACTAAAGAATTTATAATTCTAATCAATGAAATGATAAACCATAATTCCAGAAGAAAAAAAAAAAAAGATTTAAAGCACATTACCCCAGCTCCTGACTGAGAAGTAATAAAGTCAAAATGCAAAATGAGACATATTTTGGGATACAGCTAATGAAGAAATTACTTCCCTTGGCTATGCATATTTCTTAGGAGGGTTTTATTTTCCTTTTGTTAATAAGGGAGAGGAGTAGGCAGGAGTAAAAATAAATATTTGTCCATTTTTAAAATAATACAATAAAAATTTTAAAACACAAAAATCATTGGCAAAATCTCAGCAACCACATTTTCCAGTTATTTTAGTACCTAAGTATGTAGTTCATTTATGCCTGATGAGATAAAGTCCATTTGTCTTCACCAGCTATCATCCTGTTTCTGTCCTCTCTTTTATATTAAGCCCCTTGAAAAGGCCAACAATAATGTATGCCTCCATTTTTTCTTTCATTCTCTTACCTCTAGAGTTACTTCTTAGCTCATCACTCACCCGAAGCTATTGTCTCCAAAATAACCAATATCTCTTTTTAAAAATTATTTATTTATTTTTAATACACATTGCTTTATGAATCATGTTGGGAAAGAAAAATCAGAACAAAAGAAAAAACCAAGGGAGGAAAAAAATAGAAAAAAAATAAATTAACATAGATAGCATATGTTGATTTACATTCAATCTCCGCAGTTCTTTTTCTGAATGAAAATGGCATTTCTGTCCAAAATCTATTGGGATTGCTTTAGATCACTGAAACACTGAGAAGAACCAAGTCTTTCATAGTTGATTATCACACATTCTCGCTATTATTATGTACAATGTATTCCTGGTTTTGCTTATTTCACTCAGCATCAATTGTTGTAAATCTTTCCAGGACTTTCTAAAACTAGTTTATTCATCATTTTTTATAGAAAAATAATATTCCATTATCTTCATATACCACAACTTATTCAGCCCTTCCCCAATTGATGGGCATCTATTCATTTTCCAATTCCTTGCTACCACAAAAAGAGCTGCTACAAACATATTTGCACATGTGAGTCCTTTCCCCTCCTTTATGATTTCCTTGGGATACAAACCCAGTAGTGGCACTGTTGGGTCAAAGGATATACACAGTTTTATAGCCCTTTAGACATAGTTCCAAATTGTTCTCCAGAAAGATTAGATCATTTCATAATTACACCAACAATGCATTAGTGTCCCAATTTTTCGACACCCCCTCCAACATTTATCATTACCTTTTCCTGTCAGTAAATCTGAAAGGTATGAGGGCTTTTTTTAAAATTTGCACTTCTCTAATCAATAGTGATTTAGAACATTTTTTCATGTGACTACAGATGGCTTTAATTTTGTCATCTAAAAATTTATCATACCCTTTAATCATTTATCAATTGGGGAATGACCTGTTATTATAAATTTGACACAGTTCTTGATCTATTTTAGAAATGAGACCTTTACCAAAAACACTGGCTGTAAAATTTTTTCCCAGATTTGTTCTTTACTTTTAATCTTATTTTGGTTGGGGTTCTTTGTGCAAAACCTTTTTTTAATTGATTGTAATCAAAATTATCCATTTTGCCTTTCATAATGTTTTCTAGTTCTTTTTGGGGGCATAAATTCTTCCCTTTGCCAAAGTAAATTATCTCTTGCTTTCCTAATTTGCTTATGGTATTATCCTTTATGTCTAAATCATGTACCCATTTTGAACTTATTTTAATAGGTCGTGAAATGTAGGTCTATGCTGTGTTTCTGTTTTCCCAGCAATTTTTGTCAAAGTGAGTTCTTATCCCAAAAGATGGAGTTTGGAGGTTTATCAAATATTGGATTACTATAGGCCTTGATTATTGATTATTGTGTCATGTGTATCATGATACACCTCTCTCTGTTTCTTAGCCAGTACCAAATGGTTTTTAATGACTGCTGTTTTATATAGTTTTAGGTCTGGTACTGTTAAGCCATCATTTTTTTTTTCATTAATTCCCTTCATATTTTTGACATTTTGTTCTCCCAGATGAATTTTGTTATTTTTTTCTAGTTCTATAAAATGATTTTTTGGCAGTTTGATATAGCACTGAACAACTAGACCAATTTAGGCAGAATCATCATTTTTATTATATTAGCTCACTCTACCCATGAACAATTGATATTGTTCTGATTGCTTAATTCTGACTTTATACATGTGAGAAGTGTTTTGTAATTGTGTTCATATAGTTTCTGAGTTTGCCCAAATAATCTTTTAATTGCCAAGTCTAATGTCTTTCAACCTTCATTCTTCTTGACCTTTGTAGTCTAATTGATGTCAGTCACCCTCTTCTTCCTAATATTCCTTCCACCTAGGTTTTCATTACACTGCTCTCTCTTGATTCTCCCCTTACTTATCTGACTGCACTTTCTTGTTCTACTTTGTTGGATCTTCATCCAAGCCATGTCCTCCAACAGTGGGTATTCCTCTTTCTTGGACACTCTTATTTTTTTCCATCTATACTATTCTATTTGATGGTCTCATCAGCTCTTATAATTTCAATGATCATCCTGGATTTACTTGTCCACTCTTAACTTTTTACCTAAACTCCAGTCTCACAACTCCAGCTACCTATTGAACCAAATGTTCTGTATTCATCTTAATATTTAACATGTCCAACAAAGAGCTTATCTTTCCCTTAAAAAGCTCTCCACTTCCTAACTCCCCTTTTAATATCAAAGATACTACCATCTTCCAGTCACCCAGACACACTGCCTAAGTGCCATCTTCAACTCTTGGATTTCTCTCTCTTCCCATAAACAATCACTATACAATTCTTATCATTTCCACCTTCTTGGAGACTTTCATATATTCGCTTTTCTCTCCTGTTACACCTTGGTGGTGGCCCTCATCAGCTCATACCTGAAGTTTAGCAATAGTCCACTGGTTTGGTCTCTCCTCCAATCCTTCCTCCACTCAGATGTCAAATTGATCTTCCTGAAGCGCAGACCTGACCAAGTTATCTTCTGTTCAATAAACTCTAGTATCTCCCTAGCACCTCCAGAACCAAATACAAAAAATCCTCTATTTAGCTTTGAAAGTTCTTCACAACCTGATCCCTTCCTATCTTCCTAATCTCATACTTTACTCTCCTCCTCATATTCCATGTTCCAGTGACACTGTCCTCCCTGCTGGTTTTCACACGAGATATTGTGTTTCCTTATTGGAGACCTTTTCACTAGCTGCCCCCCATTCCCGAAATGCTTTCCCTCCTTACTTCTGCCTCTTGCCTTGGCTTCCTTCAAGTCTAAAGTACAATCCTACCCTACCCTTGTACAAGAAGCCTTTCTCACTCCTCCTTAATGATAGTGTCTTTCCTCTAAGATAATTTCAACATGTCATCAATTAGATTGTAAACTTCTTGAGGACCTGAACTAATTATGCTTTACTCCTCCCCCCACCCTACCCCCAACACTCTACTGCCAGTGGTTAACATAGTGCCTAGCATATAGTAGGTATGTAATGTAAGCAAACTCAACTTTATTTGAAACTCATCAGACTTTCTAACCATCATACTTAGCTTGCCTGTCAATTCCCTATAGGTTATTTTACTTATGTCATTTCCAATCCAAAGAGCATTCTCTTTGAATGAGAAGTGGGATGAGGAGGAGAATGAGGAGGAAAGAAGCAAGGGGAGAAGGAAAGGGTAAGGAGGAGGATCTGGAGGAAGAAAAAAGAAGAAAAGAGGAGAAGGAAGAGGAGCAGAAGGTAGAGAAAAAGGAGGAAGAGGAGGAGGAGGAAAGGAAACAAAACAAAATGAAAGGAGAGGAAACAAAAGGAAGCTCTTGCCCCCAATGATTTTACATTTACATTAAAATTCAAATCTCTCCTTAGATAATTACTAGCTGTGTGACCTTGGACAAGTTACAGAATCTCATTATACTTCAATTCCTAACTTATCAAATGAGAAAGTTGGACCAGATGACATCCAAGTTCTCCTTCTAACTTTATATAAGATCTTATGATTCATCTAAAAACATAAAGAGACAAACATAATTTTGATCCCTACATATTTGCATTCATTTGAGACTATGTTTATATGTTAAATTACTCACTCATATAGCTAAGTATCTCACAAAGGTAGCTGCAAGGGAAAGCAATTAAAAGCACCTTTGAAAAGCTCCAAATATTAGGAAATAAGCATTCTCTTTTCTCAGAGTGCCTAAACACACCTTATTTGATGACCATTATCAATCAACCTCTCAGACAGCTGGATGGTAAACTGGACAGAATACAGAGTCTAGAGTCAGGAAAATTCATCTCCTTGAGTTCAAATCTGGCTTCAGATACTTCCTAGCTGTATGACCCTAATTTCCCTAGTTTCCTCATTTGTAAAATGAGCTAAAGAAAGAAATGGCAAATCATTCTAGTATCCTTGCCAAGGAAATCTCAAATACCACATTAATTCCTACAACCATACCTACCCAAAAGAACCTAAAGCACGAAAAAGATTAAGAACACTTAAATAAATTGAAGTCTTAAAAAAAAAATCACAGGAACTTTTCAATGACCTTTCCACTTTCAAATCCATTGAATCTTCCCTTGTAACAAAGAAAAATATTTGGGCAAAAACAGCACTACTGGTTCTAGTACAGGAAGATTTGAGTTCAAATCTGTCCTCAAACACTTATTAGGTGTGTAACCCTGGGCATGTCACTTAACCTCTATTTGTCTTAATCCACTTAGAAAAGGAAATAGTAAATGACTTCCAGTATCTATGTACATAATTAGCATGCTATGATCCATGAGGTCTTGAAGAAGTCAGACACAACTAAACAACAACAAATTATTATTATCATTACTCCCTGAGTATGAATTGCTTTAATCTATGGGTCCTTAAACTTTTTTGTGACATCAGTCTGTTTTGACAATCTGTTGAAGCCTGTGGTATCTTTCTCAGAATAATAAAGTAAAATGCATAAGATCACAAAAAAAAATCAATTACATAAAAATACAGTTATTAAAATATCCCAAAAGCCTTAGTACAGTTTAAAACATTAATAGATTAAAACCACAATAAGACTTTTGAAATATTCTATATATTTTAAAAACAAGTTCACAGACCTCTTGTTTTGATATGTTTACCTACTCCTCCAACCAGAGTGCTCTCTACCATAGCAATGTAATATAATAATTCTTTCTATAACTTGGTTCGGTTTACGTGTTATTAAATGCAAACTGACTTGTTTTTAGTTATACCTTTGTAGCTCTGCCCAGTTAATCTCCAGACTGGAGACCTCTGGAATCATTAGGATTCCAGTTTGCAAGAAGCCTAAGCCTAAGCCCACATGCTAATCATCTCCTGTCTTTTCTTCCCAGCAGCATCTCTCCAGCCTAAATTGTTGTTTGTCCTTTGATCTCATAGATTAGGATGACTGGAGATGATCCTGGATGAGATGGATGAGCTTGGTCTTTTTAAGCTGAGTCTTCAACAGGTCGGACTGAGGCTGCAGCCATTCAATGATTAAAGCAAGGTAGCAATTGAGGCAAAGAATCTTCTCTAGAAACATGCTATGTGGACTGGAGCAAACTCTTATTATATCTTGGAGTAGGATGGAGAGGAATCTGAATATCCTTGCAAAACTTATGAAAATCCAAACCTTTGGGCCAACAAGAGAAGAAGGGAAATTGTTCCACATCCTGTCGGGAGGAAATGAAAGGTACTGGGGGAGAGAAAAATGTGCTGTGTGGTGTGAAACTTTTCTTCAGATTCCTGGGGCTGAACATCTGCCCTGATTTTGTGCAGCATTACCCTGCTTGAGCTGCAAACAAGTACCTCCAGCCTCTGGAGCAGCCTGTTCCAAACTGGAACTGTCTCACTTGGCAGCTGTGGGAATACCAACAGGAAGCAAGGGACCCTGGAAGAAAGTGTGGGAGTACATCCTGTGGGGACAGATAAAGAGTCCGAGTAAGGCTATGGGAACCTCTTCCGAACAAACATGAGAGTTTAGAGTTTCCTGAGCCAAAGATCTGATTTGTGTTTTCAGGGACTGGGTATTTGTTATTTCTGTTTATTTGTTTTTCAAATGAATTTGCATAAATATATCCCAGCAAAGGAATAGAGAAGGGCAAAATGTAAATTGTTCCTTTCTTTAAGCTCTTCTTCACAAGGGGCTCAGAAGATGCCATGTGATGGAATTGTCCCTTTTACATAGAATTTATTATATGAGAACATTAAGCTGACTAAATCAGTGGTCTAATTCCTGCCTGTTCTAGGTGTTTCAGAGATATCCAGCCAAGGATCCATCAGAGCCATCCACTTAAATTTCTATGTTGTCTTTGTACAGCAGAGACCATGATATTCTTTTAGAAAAATTTAGGTGGATGTCAGTTTAATCAGACTAAATCAGTGGTCTGATTCCCAATTTAGTGCAACAAACAAAAACAAACTGAAACAATCATCAAAGAGCTTGGTGGCTCAGAGGAGCCTGGAGTCTGGGCCTGGAGTCAGGAAGTTCTGAGTACAAATCCAGCCTCAGATATTTACTAGTTGCCAAACTGTGGGCAAGTCACTTCATCCTGTTTATCTCAGTTTCTCATCTTTGAAATGAGCTGAAGAAGAAAATGGCAAGCCGCTCCAATATCTTTGCCAAGAAAAGCCCAATTGGAGTCACAAAGAGTTGGACATGATTAAAATGACTGAACAACATTGATTTCTTTACAAAATATTTCTATGTCATCCCTTAGTAATTCCAGTCTAATCAGTGAAAAAACAGGTTATACTTCTAGGGCCTCCCCCCTTAGTCCTCAATCATCCATAGATAGTGAATTGAGTACATCAGAATTGGAGGATGACTCTATCTCCATGGGATATAAACTACAGGACCTCACTGATGTTCAGATCATGGCTCGCCTGCAAGAAGAAAGTCTTTGACAAGATTATGCTTCTACTTCAGCATCAGTGTCAAGACATACTTCTGGCATGTCATTGAGTTCAGGAAAGAAAGGGACATTCAGTGATCAAGAATATGATCGATACAGTTTGGAGGATGATGAAGAGTTTGATCATCTGCCACCTCCCCAGCCTCGTCTTCCTCGATGTTCACTAGAATATGTGCTCCAGAGGGTACATTGGAATGATCAGGAAACATAGAATCGAGATTGAGAGAGATGGGTATGAAGGAGCATTCTAAAACTCAGAACCAAAAGTATACGTCATGGAACCACAAAGTGGTAGGTTGTTATTCTCTTCACAGCAGCAAAGTAATGTTGAGATAGTGGAGAATCGTTCCATCATTTTTATCCTGTGTAATTTACCCTCCAAATACCAAGGTTGGTAGTCTTTTTATTCACCTGTTGACATTTTACTATGTAATTAATGACAATAGTACCCTGAGACAATGGACTACCTCCATACATCAATTATAAATAGTGTGTTTCTAATTTATTTCTTGAAAAAAGAATTCTCCCTTCTTTGTATATAGACTATTTGTCATGTAAATCTAACAAGTACCATCCTGCATGAAGAGAAATGGCAGCCAGTTAGTATGTTCCAAGATGCTCTCTTGTATCAATCCCCATAAAAGAATCTAGGTTCAGTGATTTAAAAAATATATATACTCCAAGGAATCTAGTAGAATTGGTGTCTATTTTTTAAATTCTGTGAATACATTCCTCACTTCCTCATATTGTCAGTCCCTTATGAGGTTAATTTGTTCTTTCCCTTTCCGTCCTTTTCTCCAAATTCACCCTCAACTTCTTCTCCTTTCCTCCTAGAACATCTGTTCTGGTGAACCAGAAGATAGAATGCTAGGTCTGGAAGCAGGAAGATCTCAGACAGTCAAGTTCTTAATCCCCCTTTGTCTCAATTTCCTCATTGATAAAATTGGGATAATAATAACAGCTTCTATTTCTCAGGGTTATTATGAGGATGAGATAATATAATATTTGTAAAAGAATTTCACACAATATTTGGCACATAGTGGGTGCAATATAAATGTTTATTTCCTTTCCTTCTCAAAACTTAAAATTAATTCTACTGATGATGTGTATCTTCTTTCTCTACCAGAGCAATATTTTCTGCTCCTTAAGATTTCCCAAGAGCTCTGATGGAGACCAAGAAGTTTGCAGATATCATTTGAGGATAGTCCTTTCTATCTTGGCTTATGCATGCTATGTTTTATCTCTATTTTGAGCCAGATAACACAAATATTTGTCTTCCTTCTTTGAAGGATATCTCCCTGGGCTCTATCTTGTAATAGTTTCACCATCCTCCCATTAACCTCAAAGTGGGTTTTTTAAATTTCTTTGGTTGTGTATGTGTGTTCTGAAAAGACCAAGGAATAGTATTGAAGGCATAAATTGTTCATCAATATGTACAACATCATAATGTTCCATGTTTTCATTTCTTTTTTAAATGTAGATTCTTTTTTCATTCACATTTTGACACCTGGTGCCACAATCTCTTTTCTAAATCTAAAATGGCCCTCTGGGATCTTTCTCCTGTGTGATTGCAGATCATTCATATCCCACTAGTATAAGGTACAAAGAAAAACCACTCCATTGCTTTTAACTCGTTAATAGAAGATGCTGGCTTCTTCTCTTATATTTTCTCTCAATAACATGGTTACTGTCACCATGTATATCAGTATTTTTAAAAGGGAGGGAAAATAAAGTTCCCACCAATTATTAGTATCCAGAGCACAGCAGAATCAGTTAAAAATATCCTAAGCCTTAATGCAGATCATCTCTCAAAGCGTCTTCTTGACCTCCCAAAGCTGATGGGAAATATTCTGAAGGTATTAATAGAATGCAGATGTTAGGGAATGTAGCTTAAAATTCTGCTAAATAAATGGCCCTCATGGGAGGCAGCTTCCAGTCTCCAGGGACATTCCTTAGAGGGCCCAGCTGATTGTCTCATATTGAAACAACATGTCCAAGATACATTCCAACTAAAAGAAAACGGAACAGGGGTACTCTGACCAAATATAAATCATGAGGCAAAAGGGCAACCTAGCTCTTTCAGTTCTTCCCTCCCTTCTTCCCTAACCCACCCCCCCACTTCTTCTCCTCATCCCACTCCCTCTCCCCCAAGGAAAACACAGCATTGAGTAAGAGACTGCCAAACTCAATGACTCAGGCGCCAGCCATAGTCCCCAAGTGCTGCGCAGATGGCTGCTGGTTGGGGAGTTCACAGCTTTCAGCACTGGGGCCCTGGTGTTTTTACTTCAATGCAATTTGTTTCTGATCTTCAGTCAAGTCCTTACAACACTGGGATCCCCTAGGGAGTTTTGACTTTGACCTTATAACAATTAACACCACAGGCAAAGGGAAAAGAAAAAAAAAAAAAAAGATGAGAGAAATTCTAGTGATGTGAGGTGGGTGGGGGGAAGAACATGGTAAGGGGTTGTTACTGTTAAGATTTTTTTTTATTCAATTTTTAAAAAAAAGATATTCGTGTATTTAAAGGCATAGAGTGCCAACATAGAATGAAAGTCTTCTTTCAAAGATTCCAAACCAGGTGAAACTCAGCAAACTGTGTATTCAGAAAGGGACACCAAGTTAACCGAGGCTTTGGGCAGAAGAGTCCTCCATAGAAAGCTTTTTTTTTTTTTTTTTTTTTAAACTGGTGTCTGGCACAGATCTTCAAACAGTACGTTTCATAGTTCAGTCTGGTTATGAAAATGTTCGGCCATGCAGTCCTGTGGTCGGGCCAGTCATCACCACTCCATCTTCCAGGGGGGAGGGCGCCTCTCCTGTCCCACCGCCTGCTCTCCCGGGCCTGACATGCACTGCTCTGGCCCCCTCCCAGCTCTGCGGGACAGAACCAAAAGGGCAGCGGCCATAAGACATACCCAAGCCCTGGTCTGGCCGCCGCCCCCACGGCTGGCCTGAGTCACTAATAGCATCAAGCAAGGGGTGGGAGATAGGACAGGTCCCTCTGGAGTTTCACACAGCCCTGTGGAAGACAAATAGACCCCTACAGATGAGGCCCTGGGGCCCCTAAACCCCCTCTCCCAGCGTGACCCCAGCAGCCTGACCAAAGCCTCCTCAAAGGAGGCTGGTCACACTGCCTCCCGGGCTGAACAGGTCCCCCCATCTTCCCCAGACTCATCATAGGCAGCTGCAGGGCATGTGACACAAAGGGAATGGAATGGATTTAATAAAAACCCAAGGAGAACAGGCCAAGTCAGTGGGCTCCCAGATGGGATATTTTACTTAGTTTAAATCCTTTTTCCCCTTTCAACTTTCTTTATCTTTCCCCTAAAAAGATTTTCCCAATCCAGGGGCTTGGTCTGGGTATAAAGCAGAAGGAATGGGAAGAGCCAACAGTATGTAGTGATCTGGAATTATTTACATCTGACACTGAAAATGTTTGCTGTGAGAAAATAGTCCCCCACCCCCGGACAACCCCCACTCCCGGCCACTGGAGACTTACTGAGAAAAAGCCCTCTAGGGTCTGTGGACTGTTCACTGTGAATCACACTCTCCTGACTATAAACAAAACATATCATGGGAAAGATGAAATAGTTCTCCACATGCACACACACATGCATACCCAAGTGCACATTCTCCTCTCTCTCTCTCTCTCTCTCTCTCTCTCTCTCTCTCTCTCTCTCTCTCTCTCTCTCTCTCTCTCTCTCTCTCATTCTTTGTGTGTATCTCTTTGTCTCTCTGTCTCTCTCTGTCTCTCTCATTGTGTGTATCTCTTTGTCTCTCTCTCTCTGTCTCTCTGTCTCTCTCTCTGTCTCTCTCTCTGTCTCTCTCTGTGTCTCTGTCTCTCTCTGTCTCTGTCTCTCTCTGTCTCTGTCTCTCTCTGTCTCTCTCTGTCTCTGTCTCTGTCTCTCTCTCTCTCTCTCTCTCTCTCTCTCTCTCTCTCTCTCTGTCTCTCTCTGTCTCTGTCTCTCTCCCTCTCCCCTTCCCTTCCCTTCCCTCCTTCTCCCTCTCCTCCTGCTCCTCTCTGTCTCTCTCTGTCTCTCTCACATATACACACACAGAGAGAAAAGAATGGACCCAGCCACAATGCAAGAGTAAGAAATTCTAAAATTTAAAAATTAATATCTTTGTTTCATTTTGAATGTATCTGAAAACTTCTTTGGGAATTAGTGTAAAAAACATTATACTGAAGTTCAGAGAACCTGAGTTCAAATTTGAACTTTGTCATCTACTAGTTGAGTGATTGTAAGCAAGTCATTTAACTTTTCTGCACCTCAGTTTCCTCATCTGTAAAATGAGAGAGTTGCATTTCATGATTGCTAGCATCCTTTCTAGCCCTAAATCTACAAACCTTTGATTTTAGCTGAGGAGAAAAACAGAACCTGAGTTTTGGAGTCCCTTATAATTTAGAGAACTTCTAAATAAATGACTACTGTCTTGGAGCCCTTATCATAATTGGGTAACATGTATTTCCATGGAAAGAAGTTATGAACTTTTCCTCCAAACAAAAAATAAATGATTTAAGAGCCCATTAATTTAAGAGCCCATTAACTGGAAACCGAAATCTTTAGGTTTTTTTTTCCTTTTTCTTACTCCCTTAACTAAGATATTTGTATTTGTGACAGCTAGGTGGGTTAAGTGGATAGAACACTGAGCCTGGAAGACTCGTTTCCTGAGTTCAAATCTGGCCTCAGACACTTAGTAGTTATGTGACCTTATGTAAGTCACTTAACCCTGCTTGCTTCAGTTTCCTCATCTGTAAGAGAAATAAATGGCAAATCACTGCCAAGAAAACCCCAAATGAGGTCACAAAGTCAAACATAACTGAAAAAAATGACAACATTTTGTGAAAGCAACTGAATGGACTTAGGCACAGAATAACAGATTAAGCTTTCAGTCGGTACACTCCATCTTACTTGTGAGAAGTTGAAGTCCTCTTAGCCCCAGATACAAACCATTTGAGACTGGTTCCCTGCAGGGTAAGGGACAAGGCTGAAAAGGATGCCTACAGTTATCTAGATAACCTGAAATCTTTGCTTTGGAATAGGTTTCCAGTATCCATATGCTCTCCTGCACATTATAACTTAGAAATCTGCAATTTTCTGCAAGTAGCTCAAAGACAGCACCCAAATGATCTTCACAAATATAAATGTCTTAGTCAAGGGAGAAATAAAAAGGGAAGAAGCCAAGGATTTCAGTGGTAGGAGGGGAAGGGAGACTTAGGCCTTGCCAACTACAGAATTACCACCACCACTATTGTCCAATTTCATGCTTTCAAATTTCAAGCAAAGCTTTTATTTCAAAAATCATAGATAAAGATCTAAATAGACATAGGATAGGGGACAGCTAGGTGGTGCAGTGGATAGAGCACCAGCTCTGAAGTCAGGAGGATCTGAGTTCAAATCTGATTTTGGACACTTAACACTTCCTAGCTGTTGTGACCCTGGGCAAGTCACTTAATCCTGATTGCTTCAGGAAAAAAATCCATAGGATGGTTATAAGGGAGTCATAGATCCCAATCTCAATCATAGATCTCCAGCTGAAAGAGACCTCAGAGGTCAACTAGTAAAATGTTTTCATTTTTCAGATGGGGAAACTGAGGCCTAAAGAAGAAACATGGAATGACCAGTGACTCTGGATTCAGAGCACCCAGTTCTAAATCTGACACTCACTTCGCTGTGACTTCTCTCAAAGCCTTAGTTTCTTCATATAGAAAATGGGGAAAAGGTGTGTTGGAAAAGGGAAGTAAACCAGATGGTTTTTGAAGTCCCTTCTAATCTTTCATCTATGATCTTTTAACCTAGTTTATACAAGCAGCAAATGACAGAGCCACAATTCAAATCCAGTCTTTAGACTCCAAATCAAGAGTTTTCCTATTGAATAATGGCTGCATCAAGTTAAGAATTCAGAAAAAAAAATTGGATTGTTTATCAATCAAATAGTGCTATATATCATATGCTAAAAACAGAGGCTACAAAGACCAAAAATAAAATCTAGTTTCTGTCCTCAAGGACCTTGCATTTTACTAAAAGTAGATTTGAGGGAAGTAATTTAAATTCATTTAACAAGCTTTTATTAAGGCACTTCAGGGTTTAGAGCAGTGAACTAGTCAGTAGGTGAGATGTAGAACTTAGATGATAGCTCTCGGATCTCAGATAATAATTTAATAGGAATCTAGGGAGGAAAAGGATCTTGGTGTTTTGACCTTGGTCTTTCTTATGCAAATTCCTCTCTACTCTAGACATGTCCCTTCTTCCAGAATGTATTTTTGTTCTCCTGAATCTTTTATGGCTAAAACCTTCAATGGCCCATTGGTACAGGGTCCCTGGATTCTCTTTGCCTGTGACAATGGCCTGTAGGAGGCAATAAAAGCTACTTTAATGAGACTCTACTCTTCTCAATAAAACAGCTAGCTCTAGTGTCCAGTCTTGAGTTGTCCTGATATATTTAGTGATGATTGATTCAGAAAGCCTGACTACAGAACCTGGGAGGAATAACTAAAGCTTGAGGGAACTTAAGCCAAAGAGCAAAGTCATCATGACCTTTCTGACACATCCCAAAGACCAAAGATTCTGATCAGATCCGAGCTTATATCCCTTCTCGGTGCTACCCTGCCCTAGCAAATGCTCCAGATTATAGGGTAGATGCTGACCTTTCCCTTGTTGCTCCTAGTCTTATCTCCAGTTAAGCTACAGCCTTCCTATAAATATGTTCAATAAAGGCCTATTATTTTCATCATAGAAGAGCTGTTCTAAGCCTCCCAGGACACATTCTCTAAGTCTTCAAATGACAAAAGCAAAAAGGATATGATATACGAAAATAAATCCTTAAAATTAATATGTAACCATAACCCAGAACCCAAACCCTGGATTTAAATGGACCATACACAGTTTGGGAGGCTTCCTTATAGTCATACTTTTTGGCTTATGCCCCTCTCCAGTGTTTTATCTGGGAGCATCAGAATTTAGCTCATATCGAAATCTTTCCACAACACAGGGAAAAGGGGCCTTTAAATCCTTTGCAAGCACCCAAGGTAACATAACATCAAGTAAAGAATTGGCTTTATTTAACCATATAAAAAA
The DNA here is from genome assembly GCF_048593235.1 of Sminthopsis crassicaudata. Taxonomy (NCBI): domain Eukaryota; kingdom Metazoa; phylum Chordata; class Mammalia; order Dasyuromorphia; family Dasyuridae; genus Sminthopsis; species Sminthopsis crassicaudata. The sequence goes on along the minus strand of NC_133617.1, from coordinate 252,566,513 downwards.
ATATAAAACTCACACAAAAGCTCAGAAACAAGCTAGCTCTCTATCTCTCTATAGTGAGCACCATATGCACAGGTACTGATGGAGTCTTCCAAATATATAAAATGTGCTCTAGAGTCAATCACATCTCTCATTTCCAAAAGTGGAAAAATCAAATACACTTCCATCAGTGAGCCTTATCTCTTCCAGGAAATTCTCCTCTGAATTCAGAGTGTTGCCATGGGATTGTACCCTGCTCCCCCACAGAGTAAAGCACTCCTGATTGCCAGAACTGATACATGATAAGCATATAAGAAAAGTACAAGCCAAGTGCTATGTGAGGTCAGAGAAGGGAGAGGTATTACTAACCAGAGGAAAGGGAGGATTAGAGAAGGCTTCACACTAAGGTGTGAATGCTGGTAGTATTTACATTTTAAAAGAAGAACTTGTTGACCCAAGTGAATCTCTAATTGGTAGAGGGTTGAAGGAAAATATTTTTGAGGTCAGAGAGGACATTCCTATTCCCCTTGCCTCTGGACTACTGCCATCCTAAATGTCCTGCCCAAAGGTCAGAAAAGCAGAGATCAGCAAATTAGCTGAAAGGTGGCCAATACCTGTCTGACTTCACAGCTGGACCATGAGAAGAGCCTTTTATTTGAGACAAAATCAAATTAAAATATCCCTCTTGTAACTTTCTTGAGTAGTATTTTAACTCATCTTAAATATGACAGCCAATCAGTCAACAAATGTTTCCAGGCTAAATGCTGGCAATACAAAGAAAGGAAAAGAAAAAGGGCTCTTAACTCCTTTAAGCACCTGCCTTCTTTTGAGAAGCTCACATTTTAGTGGTGGTAGGTAACATGTAAATATCTAGGAATACACATATATAATCTGTGTGTATAGATAGATACATATACATACATATAGAAACACAGACACATATAGGATAGATGTGGCCCTTGGACAAAGGGCAAGTCATTATCTATTAAAACAACAAAAAACAATGTTAACCTACTAAAGTCCTATGCAGATCTTTCATTGTAAGTGACTTCAGGTTCTCAAAGATTTTGATGAATTTCTGGCAGGTCCTCTCAAGAAAAATAGAAGATAAATGACATTCAAAGAGGTAAAGTAATATGATGGCTCCAAGACTAGTAAATATCTTAAGTGGCAAATGCAAGACTTCAGCCCAAGTCTTCTACTTCCCCATCCTCAATTTTTCTAGTCTAAACTAAAACTGTAATGTAGATCACTGGAAATACAGACTAACCTTAATTTTGTCTGTCAGCATAAACACCAAATCAAAGATATACTCTGAGTCCCTCCAGCTTTGTGCACTCAGAACAATGCCCTGGGAAGTTGATGAGGTGCTATTAATAGTCTGCCCCAAAGGCTTCAGGTTGTGAGTCTGGTGATAGACTCAGTAAAAAATATGTATTAAGCACTTACTATGTGTTAGAAATTGTGCTAAGCACTTGGGGATCCAAAGAAAAACCAAAAACTCCCGGCCCCTGTTCATAATAAACTCACATTTGAATAGGGGAGACACTAAGCAACTATGTCTGTTATCTGAGAACCAGATTAGCTGTGGAGTTTGGAGGAGCTCACCTCTCTGAGGCCTAAAGGCATCAGAATTGGCTAAAGCACAATATGATTCTTCTATTACTAAAGGATGGTGAATTTCTTGGCCACACATAACTGCAGTCTGTGATAATGAAGAAGAGTTTCCCTGCAATGAAGTCATAATCTCAAAAAAAAAAATGAGGAAGTCACAGTGATAATACAATTCAATTAAACAAACATTTATTAAGTGCTTACTGTGTGCCAGGCATTGTGCTTTGTGCTGGAAACGAAGCAAAAAGCAAAACTGCCCAGCTTTTCAGGGGCATTTTTTACTAGGGAATTTATTTACTAGGGAAATACAACACATGCATAGATATATATTTGCATATAACTAACAATTAGAAGTATCAGGAAATAATTTTTATAGAAAGTGACACTCAATTTTAACCTAGCTTAGCCTAATTAGCTTAGGATTCCAAGAGGTAGCTTTGAGAAAGGAAAGATTTCCAAACATGGGGAGGATAGCCTATTGAAAGTTGCAGAAGCAAGAGATGGAAAATAGAAAATAACTGAATCCTGAAAAAGTCAAGGAGAGAATATGTGTCCAAGGCTAGGAAGCAGCTTTAATTGTAGATCCAGGACTTGACCCCATATCTCCCAGGTGCTCATCTTGGGCTTTTTCTACTCAGAATGAAAATTGCAATCAGAGATCATTGGCAATACAACCTGCTCTGAATTTTGTCTGTCAGCATAAACACCAAATCAAAATTACAGTCTGAATCTCTCTAAACTGGGGCAGTTATAACAATGCCCAGAGTAGCTGATAAGCATTATTGTCTACCTCTAAGGACAGACCCTCCCTTTTAAATCTTTTTTTTCCTCTATTCATTCTTAATAAAGTATCTGAAGTCATGCTATTGTAGTTAATGCTTGGCAAGTGCTCAGCAGCTGTCACTGTGGCAGCGGGAGTGTGCCTGGTGCCAGTCCCCATTGTCACGACAGCCCCAGTGGTGTAAAGAAAGGGCCCTACAGGATGTAAGACAATACTGGGAAGGAAAAGGAGGGAATCCTCGACCTTGGGCCTGCCTGGTGGCAGGCCATTGAACCCTGGGTGTCTTGACAAACTACAAGGAGCAAAAATTCTTGGAAGCCAAGAAGGACTGCAAGTGAAAAACAAAAGATTCTATCGTATAGGAAATAGAACAAAAATGCAGAGAAATTTGTTTTGTTTTGGGAGATAAAATAAGCCATGGAGCACTGCACTGGGGTCAGGTGTGACTTGCATTCTTTTCTCAAAACACAAGAATAAGGAAGTATGATGCAGACTTGAAGGCAGGCAGGTAGCAAAAATGTTCCATAAGGGATTTAGTCCTCAGACTCAGCCAGGTCACATTGGGCAGTAAAGGAACTTTGTAAATGAAATAAGCAAATTCTTCATGGGGGAAGAAAAATTTCAGAGAAGCCCTCAGTGATCAAACCCAGTTAATAAAATATTATCTTTTTTATCAATTAATATCTATCCCTTTGAAAATGTATAAACAGCCAAGTATGTCATTCAGACCAACTTGTAAGGGGAAATTTTCCTGAATTTCCTTACTGACACGGGCTGAATTACCAGATAACTGTTGTGTCTCCATTTCACTTTGAAATATGAAGACCTTAAATGGAATTGGCTGAAAAATTCCATTTCTGTGGCCAAGACAGGACTCAGACTTCTACATGGACTAATGATCAATCAACATTATTAAATATCTCCCATGCACCAAGAACTATGCAGAAAACCTGCAGAAGCAAGAGACAGTCTCTACCCTCAAAGAATTCACAATGGAAAACAAAACATGCAAACAAACATATACAAATCAACATGGGAAATAATTAACAAAGAGAATAATACAGCAATCTTCCCTCCATTCCTGGGAAAGACCATTTATGATTGGAGTGTAGGATTTTAGAACTAGAAGAGACTTGTAGATATCAAAGCCCTTCCTTTTTACAGATGAGGAAAGTGAGACTAAACTAATCTGCTGCTATGCTACAATTTTCATCCCATGGTTTATTTGAAGAAATAGCTTTGTTTCCTATGTATATTTTTAAAATTACACAAAAGCATATTTAGTAGCACCAATTTATAGCATCCTTAGTATTAGATGCCATTAAGACATCTCACTTTTAGAGAGAGCTCAAGCATCTGATTGATGAAGGCCGGTAGGTGTTCCTGGATAAGGGATGCTGGCAAATATTTAACAAGTTTAACAAATAGGAAAATTGTGCCCAAGGCACACTTTTAAGTTTAATCCACATTGTTAACATTTCTCTGTCACTTTCTTAAATCTAAACAATTAACAAAACAATAAGTCAAGCTTTGATTTGTAGTATTCTGATTTCAAAGTGCAAATGCTCCAACTTAAAATTTAATAATCAGCTCTCCAGAGCCATTTAGACTTGGCTGGCTCCAGCAAACCTTTGGGCCTGGATCCTTATTCCTGTTTGTGACAAGACAATTTCAGAAATGGGGCAACTCTTTGGCTGGTTTATTCTCCTCATGGTATGATTTAGACTTCTTTAACAGTGAGCATTTCATGCTGGATTTGGAGTCAAGAAGCTTGAATTCATTATCATACCTAATAATAATCATTGATTTATTTCCCTGAGCCTCAGTTTCCTCCATAATAACAAGAAAATAATAATGCTTATTTTACAGAATAATTGTAGAAACTCTGCCTATAGAACTTTAATAACTATCATAATATCATAATAGGATTTGTAAAAAATATGATTTATGAACAAAGCATATCAATTATGTATGCTAAATATAATATTGATTAAATAAAAAGTAATTATTGTTATTAATTTTGATAGATTATTAATTATTTTTTCTAGGAAATAAAAGGGTGTACAAGAAGACATAAATAAACAGAATAAAGCATTTTTACTAAATATATTTGTGCACTGAGGATTATTTAAGATAAATTAATTATAAATATAAGTTTTAATGATTTCATTATTCATAAAGATTAAAATGAGGGGCAGCTAGGTGGTGCAGCAGATAGAGCACCAGCTCTGAAGTCAGGAGGAACTGAGTTCAAATGTGGCCTCAGACACCTAACATTTCCTAGCTATGTGACCCTGGGTAAATCACTTTACCCCAATTGCCTCAGCAAAATAAATAAATAAACAAATAATATTAAATTGCTTATTAAAGAGAAAATAGGGCATCAGGCATGTGCTTCCATGACAGCTTTTGATCACTGAAATGCAGAACTTTGATTTTTTTCCTTAGCAAGTAATTAGCCCATCTAGTCCACAGTGATCCTCCCCATAAGTACAATGGAAAATGAAGGGATTTTTTTTACAGGGGAAATATTCACTTTTTCTGTGTTTCCCAGTTGGCTCACTTAAGCTCATGTTGCCAAAGCATGTAGGAGCAATCAGTCACACTGAAGATGGAATCAGGATACCTGGAGTCCTAGCTCTGCCACTATCTTCTCAAGGAATCTTGACTATTCTTTTTATTTTTTGGGGCTTCCATTTCCTCATGTATAAAATATGTTCTCTTAGTGATTACAACAAACTTCACAGCCAAGAAAATTGTCCCTGCCTGGTTTGGGTGACTCCTTCAGTGAGGCACCTGAAGGTAGATACTGATGTAGCTTAAAAATCAATGATTCTATGATTCTAATTCACCTCGCTCTCCCTCTCTTATAGGTCCCTAGTTTTTTCTGCTATGCCCTGTAGAATTACCTTATAGAAATGGTCAGGGGTACTATTGTTCTTTGTTTCAACTGTTCTTACTCAGAAAAAATCTGAAAAAACATGTGCATAATATAATACCCAGCTATCTTTCACTGCACACAATCTGACACATGTTCCCCATGAGTCAAAGGAAGGGGTTGGAGTTGCATCAGTTGTTCCAATTTTCAGAAGAGAAAACTGAGGTCAAGTGGAAATAATTAATATAGAGGACACACAGCCAAAATTCCTGTTCTAGGTAGTGAGCTCATCGTTCCATCCCTAGCTGTGTGACCCACAGGTGGAAAGGTGAGAGAAAAAAAATTACCCTTTCTAATGACTCACTTGCCAGATACCTCCCTGGAGAAAGGACACTTTTAGGTCTCACAGGTCCCAGGAATACCTTCAGACAGAAAAGACCAGAGACTACTATGGAAAGGGGGATTCTAGGAGAAAAGGAAGGGAAGGGGAAGTGTATCCTGGCTCAGGGTTCTGGATTGAAACCATGTGCAATTCAGTGGTTTCTTTCAACTTGTCGCCAAGGAAGCTTCAACCATTTCAGCCTGAGCTTTGCTCTTAAGTTTTTTAGCCCTTCCAAATCTCATATTGAAAACAAAATTAGGAAAGGAAAAGAGGTGAGCAGGGAAGTGGAACATACTAGAGGGAAGACAGGTTTATATCCAGTTGCCTCCTTGTTCCTCTCCCAGAAAATGAGTGAGCTCCTTCTATGATGTCAATCCCAACTGGAACTAAATGAAATAAATGGACACAGTCTTTAGAGGGTATACATTTTTCCCTTGACATTCATGCACCTCTCTAAGTTAGAGAATGCCATGACATACAGCTCAAGATTCCCCCCTTTTTTCCCAAGTGTATCCTGCTTAACCTTATTAGGCTTTGCTGTGCACTTCAGTCAATGCCTTCCTGGTAATAAAATAGAAATAATTCATTTTCTTGGCTGCGCCATCAAATCTTCTACGAATTTATTCTAAAGGAGAAGAGGAAGGAGGGAGAATAAATGTGGCATTGGCTTTTCAATTGCGGTTTTTATTTCCATAAACCTTAGAGCACAAGAATGCATGAGATATTTACACAAATCTTTCCACAATTCCTGTGGCCTTTGGGAGCATTGCATCTGCATGACTTCACCACTGTGGCTGGTTTGTGCTGTTTCAGCAGCACTTCTTACAACAGGGATCAAGCCATACCATGCTTAGTATGTCTGTGCATGCACATGCCTGGGTGTGTGTGTGTGAGTGTGTGTGTGTCTGAATGTCTGTCTGTCTGTCTGTTTATGTATGCATCTGTCAATGGGGGAAGTGGGAAAGTGGGGAAGAAATGACAGATATTCTCCTTCCTTCCCCTTCCTTTACTTTCCTTATCTCACCAGCATATATCTAATAATATCAAAAATTTACTTTGAATTTAATCTCTATTCATACTTAATTAGGCTATTATATGATGGGGTGGTTTTCTAGTTCTAAATACCCAGATGTTCCAAGACTCGATTCCATTTAGTACAGCAAACATTTATCATGCACCTTTTATGTTCCAGTTGTTCTGTGAGATTTTGAGGATAACAAAGGCAAAAACAGCAGTTTCTCCTTCAGGGAACTTATATTTTTGGAGAAAGTGAGGAAAAAAGCATGCACATAGATAAATAAGTATAAAATAATTTGGATATTCTCACTTTGGCAATAAGAAAATATGAAAACTGTTAGAGGTGAGAGGAATTTTGAATAATTGTGTGGACTCAGAATAATTACAGTATAATAATCATTTTTATAGAAATATAATGTAGAAGTATAATAATAATCATTTTTATTGAAACAAAGTCAATGGGCATTTATTAAATCAACAGATATTTATCTTAATAACACATCTTATGTGTCAGCATGGAGGAATACAAATTCAAGCAAAATGAAAGATACTCCTTGTTCTCATGGAAATTATATTTGAATGAAGGGATATAAAACAGTAAAGGAAGCTGAGAATGTTGAAGGGGTGAAGCTACCTCACAGAACATTCAGCGTATGAAAAATAGCTGATTTAGGCCTTTCCTCAAAATGGAGGTTCAGAAAGGAATTCATCAATTGAAAAAGCTCCACCCCTCCACCAGAGAATGAGGGAGAAAGCAGTTAAAGTATAGTGGCAAAGAGTGGATTCATATCAAAGGTAAATGAGTGTTGTATTTGCTGTGGTATTCTCTAAGTGGGAAGATATTAATCATTTATAACCTATTTTCTTTTGAATAACCCTGTGAGTTAAAAATACAAAATTTGACAATTTGATGAAGAAAGGATCTCAACAACCAGACCATCTCCTAAAGGAATTCCTACCAAAACATACCTGACAAGAAGTCATCAAGTATTTCTGTGAAAATATAATTCTCTGCCATTTTACAGATGAGAAAACTAAGGTTGTAAAATGTCTTTTCTTGGGACACCTAGTGAGAGAGTCAAAACAAGAAATTTCCTAACTTCTAGATTTATGCTGTCTCCCCTGCTTCATGCTGCCCAAATTTTGATTCAGATGAGTTGAAATATGAGCAGCCTGGTTGAAGGTATCCTGGACATAAAAAATTATTTGTGAAGCAATTAATTTTAAAAGGTATTTATCAAAAAAGGTATTCAGTTCATGGTTCTCGAACAATGCAGATTTCCATGGAAGAAGGAGGGTCACCATCCCTGCTTCCTGAGTCCAAGTAGAGAGGCTTTAACAGCCAAATTAAGAAAAGAGAAGCAATTACAGAATACCACTTGTGGACAATCCAGAGACACATTATCCTAGGGCCCTATTGATGTAAAAATCTTCAGAATTAAATGTCAGTCACATGCATAAATCTCTAGAAAAAAAATTAAGTTCCCCCAGCTTTCAATTGGCATCACATCCACTGATCTATCGAGTTTATTTATGATAAAAGTTCCAATTATCACCAAGGTCCTTCTCATACTGGTCTTCCCATTTCTTAACTGTCTTCTGTCTTCATCAATGATAAAATGTTAAAAAGCCTATCTAAATGGTGTTGGTAAGTTTTCAAGATACAACTACAGGTAATTTTCTCTCAACTTGTCTTATGTTTCTTCCCATTATAATTTTTTCTTTCCCTTTAAAAATTGAAAAATGAAAGTCACATCCAAAAGGAAGAGTTGTCCATTCAATGAATGTTTACTAAGTACTGACTTTGGGTAAAGAGCATTGCTATGTATCCATGGAGGCTATTACAGGTTTGTTTGTTTGTTTATTCTAGAAAAACAGAAAAACTACTTAGGGACAATTTTAACCCTCACCAAAGATGGTTAGAGGGAGTCCCCTCTGAAGCAAGGAGGGAACAGCTGTATGACAGCTGCACAGTAGTCCAGGAACTCTAGATAGGAATGGATGAGCCCATTATCCAATTGAAAGTAAAGGAAAATGTGTTCACAGCAAGGAAATTGAAATTATTCTGGCTGGAATGCAGCCAAAGGTTCTCAGTCGTCCAGTGGGGAACCCTGAGGATTCAAAACTATATATCTCCAAAGCAGAGTTCCCACATATTTTTCTCAGGGACAAAGTATGTCTATTAAATCAATGAACTCCACCTGCTTGGTCATTAGCATATATGTAAAAGCAAGAAAATGTGAGGTTTTATCAGTATTTGTGGGCAATTCACTTAACCTCTCATTGCTTTAGGTACCTTTATAAGACTCTAAGTTACCAAGGAATGGAAGAAAGTACTGATCTGAGTTGTCAGAGGTAAGTGCTTCATTTGGGAGTTCCCCTATATCAATGAAATCATTGTCTCTATTCCCTCACAAACTTTTTGTCTTCCATTTTTAAACAAGTAGTAAGAGAAGAAAGAGATTCTTTCAAAGTCATCTCCCTTACCAAGGAAAAGAATTGGGCTAATTAATTGAGCTATAAGATTACCTTAAACCTTCCAAGCAGAACATGATAGAGTACATTGTCTAGCAAATAGTAATTTATCTTTGTGGTACTAAAAATAATATCTGGGAATAGACTTTTTTCCTTTGCCAAAAAAGGACTAATTCTTTATGAAATGCAAACAGACCATACACACCCCTGTTTGGAATATAAATTTAACAGTATTTGAAGGTAATCTAGGAAATGACTTAAACAGTCATACTTCACCAACTCTCTGAAAATATAAATAGAAATGTGGACAAATCCTCCATGAGCTTATTTTCAATAACAATTTAGTATGAAACAAAACATACAATATCCTAGACCTGACAAGGTTATAGTGCGCAAGGCATAAGTGAATGATCTAAAATCCTCTATGCTTCATTTAGCATGGAAGAACTATCATGAAACAGTTACATAGACTCAGTCTTTATTTCTATATTTCCATCCTTCTGGAAGGAAGTTATAAGAGCTCTACCAAAGAACCTAGGTTTAAGTGGAAGAAGAATATAACTTCTGTGTGTACATAAGATCAAACATCTGGGTGCTTCAAAATGGGTAAATATCTGATAGATCATGTTTCTCACATTTCATCCAAAAATATTAGCAATTGTATAGATGTAAATGTTAAATTGTTTGGAAGGAGCCTAGACTGAGTTAAAGTTTTCAATGACAACTCAATCAAGGATGAGCTGAAATTGTTCTCTCCATCCTCTTCACCAAGTAAAAGAGGCATTTAATGGGAAAATACATAAAATATGGAAGTCTGAAATGATGTTTCATTTAATGAGTTCTGGTTCATTTCCTCATACAAGCCAATGAGATAACAAGAGTTTTTTTTAATCTGTAAAACAATCAACAGGATGATTTTAGAGAGACCTGGAGAGACTTATATGGACTGATGCTAAGTAAAGTGAGCAGAGTCAGAAGGTCAGTGTACACAGATACAGCAAGATTATACAATGATCAATTCTGATGGATGTGCCTTTTCTCAAAATTGAGCCATTTCAGGCCAGTTCCAATGGTCTTGTGATGAAGAGAGCCATCTGCACCCAGAGAGAGGACTGTGGGAACTGAGTGCAACATAGCATTTTTACTTTTTCTGTTGTTAATTGCTTGAATTACATTTTCTTTCTCATTTTTTCCTTTTTGATCTGATTTTTCTTGTGCAGCAAGATAATTGTATTAAATATATATGCCTTTATTGGATCTACATATGTATTTAACATGTTTAACATTTTAAAAATCTGTAGCCCAAAGTCTCTGAGTACAAACTGACCACCAACTCCTCTACTTAACTAGTTCTGCTTTCAAATTTAACCTCCCCTACATAAATCCTTTTCAGACTTACACCAAGCTGTATTTCTTCCCCATAATTTTATGCAGTCTGTTTTTGTTCAGATAAGTGAAATGTGTTTAAAACCACCAAAATTATCGACAATTATTTACTTCCAGGCTAAAATAACAATGGAGATCTCCAAGAAAACTTTAATTTAAAAAAATGTATTTCATGCAGTTTGATGATACTCGGGTTATATCGAAATGAATTTAAATGTGTCTTGTTAACTGCCCAAGATGTATTTGCCCAGTTAGGCTCAATTATCTCCAAGGCATACAGTGAAGCTATTGAATGGAATGGATCAGAAGATTCATCTCTTTTTTGCCCCAACTAGTTCACAATTACATATTCACCAAACGTCCTCTAGTCCCACCTGGGTTTGCCAATATCAGCAATTAAAATTCCACAGAGGAGGAAGCTCTGTTGCTCTTTGTGTACATCAGAAAATATAAAGAGAGGGGAAAAGAGAACAACTCATCAACTTTTCTAAATATCTCATGATAAGTGAGGGAGTTTTAAAAGAAATGCTTTTCTTACCCTCAGAAATACATACCTCTCCAACAGCCATCACTGCCATTATTGTCTGAGCATTTTCATTTATATTCTGTTACAGTCTGTAGGCTATGGTAGGCCAGGACACAGACAGATTTTTGAATGACCATCTGGTTAAAGGGGAAGCAAAGTCATGGACAGAGATAAGACAAGATTTATTTCAGCCATCCTCATTATTCAGCAAAGATCCAGTTCTACCAGATAGCAGATCTCATAGTGATTGGTCCAGAGACCACATTCCCTAAAACAGCTTGCTTCACCAGACCAGCTTGACTATTATGAAACAAACTTCCCCCTACAAAATGTTCACCTCATATCGATGCAAGCTAGAAAAATGTTGACATTACTGGTTTGGAACAAAGTGCTGAAATATCATGTTGCTGTGATATTTGAAACATCACAAGACTGCTATTTTGAAACTTTCTAGGTCTTTGGTGAAATACCAGGAGTAATCAGAAGGAGTTTAACACCACCTTAAAGAAAAAATAAATAAAATTATGGGGAGTGAAATGATACTGGGGAAGAAATAATCTCAGGGCTTGATTCAAGTTTTCAAAATGTAGAGGAAGTGTCTTTCCAGCCAAAAGAAGTCACAGATGAGTATGTCTCTATTTCTGACTCCTACCCCCACCATTACATAGAAATGTCTTTCTTTTAAGCTATACCTGTTTTTCTACTTTATGACCCTGTTCATGTTATAGAAATATTCATCCTTGATAAAAGACAATAATGGCAAACATTTGTTAAGCACTTGCTGTGTACACATGTTCTGGATATTGAGAAAGGCACAATTTACACATAAGAATGCACATAATGTACTCAGAAGGAATTTTTTTATTTAGTGGGAAAGAAAGAAAGGAGCATTCATGGAGTATCTATTATGGGCTGGGCACTATGCTAAGGATTTTATAAATATCTTGTTTGACTAACCTGAGAGATAGGTTCTATTATTATCCTCATTTTACAATTGAGGAAACTAAGGCAAACAGAGGTTAAGTGATATGGCTTGCCCAAGATCACATCTTAATAAGTGTCTGAGGCCAGATTTGAATTCAAAGGTAGCCTTTCCCCAGCCAGCTCTTCCCATAGCACAGGATGCTATTCTCTTCAATCAGTTTCCAGCATTAAAATTTTTTTTCAATTAGATCAACTCCCCAATCTGTTTTTAGTAAATGACTCTTAGCTTACTTAGTAGAAATGTGTACAAGCTACTTTTGGGGTATTCTTGTCTTCCCTTGGCCTTTCTTTTCCACTTAGATGGCATTGTTATAACATTGGGTTTGAAGTCAGGAAGACCTGAGTTCATATCCAGCCTTGGACACTTAGTCATTCTGTAATAATGGGCAAGGCTCTTGATCTGTTTACCTCAGTTTTCTCATCTATAAAATGGGAATAGCATCTATGGCCTGGAGGCATTAAGAGGCTAAAATGAGATATTTGTAAAGCACCTAGCACTGTCTGGCATGTAAGCAGTTAATCAATGTTTCCTTCATCTCTACCTTTTGTAATTTTGTTGTTACTGTGTACATTGTTCTCTTGATTCTGCTCACTTCATTTAATATCAATCCATATAAGTCTTTCCAGCCTTGAAAGGTGGAATTTTAACAGGACCTAAAAGAAGTTATGGAAACCAGGAAGGAGATATGAGGAAGGAAAGAATTCCTGGCATGGGGGTTTGTTCAGCGTGAAAATGCAATCAGGAATGGAGAATCCTATGTGCAAGAAATAGACAAGAGGACATTATCACTAGATCATAGAGTAAATATAGAAGTCTGAAAATATATGGAGTGCTTCAAAAGCCAAACAATTTTATATTTGACCTAAGGCTAATAGAGAAAGCTAGTAGAGTTTACTGCATAGAGGAATCAGTCCTGTGCTTTAGAGAAGATTGATTTGATAGCTAAGAGGATGGATTGGAATGAGGAGACACTTCAGGCAGGGGTATTGCAATAATCCAGGCACGAGATGCACCACATGGTATCAGAGAGAAGAGAGCATGTATGAGAAATTGTAGGATGGATAGAATTTGGCAACATTTTGGATCTTAGTGGGAAGAGAAAGTGATAGAGAAGTCAAAGATGATAGCTAGATTGTGAGTTTGGATAATTAGGCAGGTGGTGGTGCCCTTGACAGGAATTGTAATGTTAAGAAGAAAGGAGGGCTTTGAAGGAAAAGTAATTTGTTAAGTTTTAGACATATTGAGTTTAAGATGTCACTGGGATGTCTAGTTCAAAATGACCAGTAAGCAGTTGAGGAACTGAATTGTGAGAGTATGGGGGCTATGTTCTCCTCCTCCAAACCAAAAGTCCTTTCAGATCTGTCAATATCAGTATAGACTGGGGTGAGTGAGACATCACACACAGAGATAAGGGGGATTGGAAGCCACATCAAACACCAAGCCAAAGAATCCAGTTCAAAAATCAAATAAAACCTCTTTTTGTTGTCCCTATTATTCATCACACATCATGCTCATTGAAGTTTAGCCTGAAAAATATTTTTAAGACTCAATTTCACTCTCTTTAAAGCATTCTTAATTATTTGTTCATGGGTTATACATGTTCTTTAAAATCTTATTTTTTTCAACTATATAAGCACATACTGTCTTTTTAACTTCTACTTTTTTCTCCAACTAACTTCTTAGATCCATATTTACCTGCTTTCAGCATCAGTCTTCTCTGCACCAAAAATTTCTCCCCTTGGAGAAGTCTTATCACATTTGGGTGATGGTAATGAAAAGACAACCTAAGAGGCTCGAAAAAGCATTTTGTGAGTTATACACACACACATATACCTCACACTTAGGAAAACATATAAGTATTCACAAATATGAAAAAATTGGATTGAAAGATTCCCCAAGGATAGATTTTTAGGTTAAAAAATATACGCTCCTTTCTCTATGGTAACATAACCAGGAAGACAGAACAGCTGATCTGCTGTGAAAGGAAGGTAAGAGTATTAGACACTTTCCTATCCTTGAATCTAACTAGAAGCAATGAGTATTTGGATTGGTTTTGGTTTTGGTTTTTGGTGGGGCGTTTTTGTTTCATTTGGAGATGTTTTTTGTTTTTGTTTTTGTTTTTGTTTTTGTTTTGCTATTATTACCTACTACTGCCATTAAACTATGTTAGACAAACTATTTACTTTGGGAGTATGGAAAACAGAGGCTGATGAGCATTCTATATAACTATGATCTGCATTCTTAGCCAATTTTACTGTATTTATGTATTGTGTGTATCCCTAAGGAAGGACTTATGTTTTAGGCTTTAAACACAGGATATATCAATGGACAAGGCAGTGATGACTCTATGTCACAATTTAATCATTTATCTCTATTCGTGAACAACATTTACTGAGCTTGTTTCTATTCTATCAGCAATACCTTTGTCAAACATTGTGTTGTGGTTCTTGACTTAACCCACAAAAATAAAAAAATGAATCCTGAGTAACAGCAATTATTCAAACAAATCTGTATATACTTCAAGCCACATGGTATTTCCTTAATATAACTACATATAATAAAAGCCTAAAATAACTAGGTAGTTTATAACAATACTTCTTAATTCTATGCCCTTCTACCTTTATCAAGGGCTCCACTACATTAAAACATTCTGTTGCCAGTGACCAGAACGGTACAGAGGAAGCTGAATAGGTTTTTGGAAAATTGGCCTGAAATTCTAAGATTTTTGTGATTTATAATTGAGGATATTACTTTTACAAGCCATGACACATATAAATGCTATTATAGCATATGTAGTATTCCACACACTTGAGTTTTGTTATTTCTAACAAGATAACAAAACCATCAGGTGAATAAGAAACCAGTGCCTGCAACCACAATTATTATAGTATATCCCACTGAGAACATTCATTCAACTTCCTGACCTGGGTTGGTTGTAATTAGGAACTCCCTTTTATTGACTATAACAGAAAGAGAAAAATTGTGTGTGTGTGTGTGTGTGTGTGTGTGTGTGTGTGTGTGTGTGTGTGTGTGTATGTGTGTGTGTGTGTGAGAGAGAGAGAGAGAGAGAAAGAGAGAGAGACAGAGACAGAGACAGAGACACAGAGAGACACAGAGAGACAGACAGACAGACAGACAGACAGAGAGACAGAGAGAGAGACAGAGACAGACAGAGAGAGACAGAGACAGAGAGAGACACAGAGAGACAGAGACAGAGAGAGAGACAGAGAGACAGAGAGAGACTGAGAGACAGAGAGAGAGACAGAGAGACAGAGAGAGACTGAGAGAGAGAGAGACAGAGAGAGAGACAGAGAGACAGAGAGAGAGAGACTGAGAGAGACAGAGACAGAGACAGAGACAGAGAGACAGAGAGAGGGAAGGAGGGAGGAAATAAGGAGGAAAGGAGGGAGGGAGGAAGAGAGAGCCAGAGAGGCAGAGAGACAGACAGAGAGACATCTATAGTAGATGGCAAAGATAGTAAATACTTATGCCCACAAAACAGGGAAATGATCAGTAAGAAATAACTGGATAAAATCAATATTTTAAAATCTCTCAGTTTATGGAGATTTTGAAGAGATAATCTGAAAAAGGAATATGAAACTTAATAGATTGCTTAATAAGTGTGGTTTAGAAATTATAAGAATATCTCTACCACTCCATTATATTTATGTATAGAAACACATTAGTCATAAAGATGAGTAATCATTCTTGGATTTGAAATTGTAAGATGGTTTTGTAAATTAATATGGATCCCAGTTCCATCCTTTTTAGCTTGGCTTTAAAATAGTAGCTATCATACTCACCAATTCTGCTAATGTCATCCTGAATATAACCCCAGGAATCCTATCTGTATAATGAGATCAGTCTTAAATCTTGAATTTTTATTTTCTCCTTTTTCTCAAAAACAAAAATAAATTAATTTCACCCTTTAGCTTTTCAAGTCTCTACTTCTGAATGTCACCTATCCATTGGGAACAGCTGTGGGTTTCTTCCTCTCTTTTTCCTGATAATCAACAAATACTTAAGTATTTCTTTGGACAAATAATTGTTCAAGGTCCATTAAGGCATTAAAAGATGCTACCAGGACGTTGCTTACCTTCTATGAATTTAGGTTCTTCTAAGGGATGATAAGGCAAATACACAAGGCATTATGTGAGCAATCATAAAATATACAAAGTGTGGTAGGAGTTAAGAGAAAGAGATGTTTCTCTGGGAAATCAGGGAAAGATTTCATAATGGAAATAGAATCTGAAGTAAGCCTTGAGATATAAAAATTTTATAAGTAGCATGCGTTTAAAAACAAGAACAACAACAACTATGAATGAAAGTACATTCTAAGAATGAATCCACTTTGGCTATAGCATCAATAGTATATGAGAAAATAGTGAAAGATAAAACTGGGAAGATAGGTATAAACTAGATCATAAAAGGCCTTAATAACAAACTAAGAAGTTTAAACTTCATTCAAAAGAGATCTGGGGGCCAATGACAATTTTGTTATCTTTGCTGTATGTTTATTTTTTAGCAGGGGAGTGATTTGGTAAAGATGAGTTTTATAAAGATTAATCTGGTTGTGATAAGATAATATGAAGAGAAAACATTAAGTCAGAGAGGATAAATAGGAAGTAGCTGAAATAAACCAAATGAGAGGTAATAGGAGCCAATAGTACTATGATGGCTATCAGTGGGAACAAAAAGAAAAATAGAATTAATAGAATTTAGAAACTGACTGATTGTGGGATAGGGAAAAAGAGGAAGGAACCAAATATGACTGAGTTTTCAGTCTTAGTGAACAGAAGAATGGTCATACCATCAACAGATATTCAGATTTTTTGTTTTGACAATTGAAAATGCATAATCAGAGATTTAGAAAGAAGTCAAGGCTGGATTTCTGTGAGTGATCTGCATGGATAACCCTTAGCAAATTCCTCTAATCAGGGAAGAATAATATAATCCCACCTCTCACCCATGAGATCCCACATGTTCCATGGGAAGCAGGTGGAGAAACCAGAATGGAGAGTAAGGATTACAACACTGAGAAAGCTTGGAAAGAGATTTTTTTTTAAGATGAGGATTACTATTCAATATCTCTAGAAGCCACAATAGGAGAGAGTATTAAGAAGGAGGATTTGGCCAACTCTGTCAATATAGAAATAAGTCAAGGAGAATAAGGACTTAGAGCAATCAGGCAATCAGGATGGTAATGGGTAGCCTTCAATAGAATTGTCAAAATAGAAGCACAGAGGTTCATAATATATATGCGCCTGTCAAAAAGCAAACCTTCCCCCAAATAGCTGATTCCTAGACATCCAAAATATCAAGCGAATTTTTTTTTAATATAGACACCAGCACAGCTAGGTGGTGCAGTGGATAGAGCATTAGCCCTGACGTCAGGAGGACCTGAGCTGAAATCTGACCTCAGATACTTAACAATTCTTGGTTGTGTGACCCTGGGCAAGTCACTTAGTCCCAATTGCCTCAGGAAAAAAAAAAAAAGATATTTGCCATTCCACATATGTATTTCTAAGTTCATATGGCTGGAAGAAGGGCTAGAAAGAGGAAGGAAAGAATGGGAATTAATTATATTTTAGCGAAGCTTGTGATAAAGTTTCTTAAGCCATGCCTGTGGATAAGTTGGAGAGATATGAGCTAGCAAATAATATAACTAAATTTATTGAAAACTGGTTGAATGGTTCCACTAAAAGTATAATTATTAATGGCTTATAAACAAATTAGAAAGTCTCTAGAAGAATATCCCAGAGATCTTTAATTAAATATTTAATATTTCTATTAATGGATTGGACAAAGCCATGGATTTTGCATGTTCAAGGAATTTGTAAATTGTACAAAGTTAGGAAGTACTGTATACTCAAAGTTAAGATCTAAAAAAACTCCACTGACACTAATGCATTGTTGGTGGAGTTGTGAACTGATCCAACCATTCTGAAGAGCAATTGGGAACTATGCCCAAAGTACTATAAAACCCTTTGATTCAGCAGTGCCACTACTAAGTCTGTATCTCAAAAAGATCATTAAAAAGGGGAGAGGACCCACATGTGCGAAAATGTCTGTAACAGCGATTTTTGTAGTGGCAAGAAATTAGAAATTGAGGGAATATCCATCAATTGGAGAATTGTTGTGGTATATGAATGTAATGGAATGCTATTGTTCTATAAGAAATGGTGAGCAGATGGTTTTCAGAAAAACCTAAAAAGACATATATGAACTGATGCTGAGTGAAGTGAACAGAACCAGGAGAACATAATACATAGCAACAGCAAGATTGTGTGATGATCAACTATGAAAGACTTAGCTCTTCTCAGCAATGTAGTGATCCAAGACAATTCTAATAAACTTGTGATGGAAAATGCCTTCCACATCCAGAGAAAGAACTATAGAGACTGAGTAAAGATTAAAGCATCCTATTTTTACTTTTTTTTTTCCTTGTGTTTTTTTTCCCTTTAGTTTTGACTTTTCTTTTACAATGACCAATGACCAATATGGAAATATGTTTTAAATGATAGTACATGTATAATTAAATGGGATTGCTTGCTGTCTTTGGCCGGGGGAGGAAAAGGAGGGAAGGAGAAAATTTTATTATTCAAAATCTTATGGAAATGAATGTTGAAAATTATCTTTCCATGTAATTGGAAATAATAATATACTATTAAGTGGAAGAAATAAAAATATTGTATATGTAAAAAATTAAAAAGACCCCCCTGACTAGATACTTAACTAACAAGATTGGCTTTTACATATATAACCATTCTTAGTTCATAGGATCATACAAAAACATATAATAGACCAGGTTTGACCCTCAGGTCATAGTTTGTGAAAACCTGGACTAGGACATTGGGCTAAGTCTAAGAAAAAATAATTAACAGATTATATTCAGCTCTAGTTAGAATATATCTAGAATACTACATTGAATTAATTTTAGGAGGGACATTGATAAAGAGAAAGAAGGCCAGATAGGGAATATTGTTATTGATAATAATTAACAATAAAAGATTGTTATTTATGACAATTTACAAGATCATTATTAATATTAATATCTAGCATGTATATAGTTCTTTACAGTTTGTAAAAAACTCAGCTATTCTGATCAAGACAATCATCTAAGACAATCCCAAATTATCCATGATGAAAAACGCTATCTAATTCCAGGGAGAGAATTGATGAATTATGAATGTATATTGAAGCACACTTTTTTTTAACAGGGTCTTTTTTTTTCTTGGTCTATGTTTTCTTTTGTAAGATAGTTAATATGGAAATATTGTATGACTTTACACATATAATTAGTATTCACTTTTTTGACTTCTCAAGGAAAAAAGATGGGAAGAAAAAGGAGAGAATTTGAAACTCAAAAAGTTTTAAATGAATATAAAAATAATTTTCACATATAATGGGGAAATGCTTAGCAAAATAAATAAAAATATTTTTAAAAGAAAAAAAATTAAGTTTTCAAAGTATACTTCTGTTATTTATTTTGCATTGGGCCATAAGATTATCAGTGTAATAATAATAACTGGCATTTATATAGTATCTACTATGTTCTAGGCACTGTGCTAAGCACTTTACAAATGCTTTGTATACTTTGATAATACTTTACAAATATTATCATGTTTGATCCCTAGAACAATCCTTTGAGGTAAATATTATTGTTATCCTCACTGACATTTCAGGAAACTGAGGCAAACAGAGGTTAAGTGAATTTACGAGGGTCATATAGGTGTAAGTATATGAGGCCCACTTTGAACTTATGTCTTCCTATCTTCAAGTCTAGTGCTCTATTTACTATGCCACATAGCTGGAACCAGGGATAAGTATTGAGCCTAAGGAAAAGAAGATTTAAGAAAAATATATTAGTTGTATCTGAAGTACTATAATGTAAAAGTTTTATATTATTTAGAGAAGCTATTTTGGTTCATTATAAGAAAAAACTCCCCTAACAATTTGAGTTACAGAATGGGCTACCTCAGCAAGGAATAGATTCTCTTTCCATAAATGTCTTTAATCAAAGACAATACTCACTTGCCATATCCTAGAAGAGATTGCTACTCAATTACAAATTAGACTGGATGGTTTCTAAATTCCTTTCCAACTTCAAAATTCTATATTTCTGGATACACAGGACCTTATGACTACATCTAGAGTACACAGATATGAATCAATCTAAATGTATACATATGAATACAATAAGAAAAACATCGAAGAGAACTCACATTTAGGAAGAAAATAGGTTAATAGAGGAGCTCTTAATCTTTTGTGTCATGGATCTCTTTGGCAATGAAGCCTTTGGACCTCTACTCAGAATAGTGTTTTTAAGTGTATAAAATAAACTATATAGGATCACAAAGGAAATCAATTATATTGAAATAAAGATGTGACTTTTTTCCTTTTCATGTTTACAGTTAAAATCTCTCCATAAATATAGTTTTGGGGAGGAGAGAATGAGCTCTATATCCCCAGAGTAAAAATTCCTGGTCTAATAGGAGTTTAACTTGATTTCTGATCAAGGATAACCTTGAAGGGCTGGGTACTTATATGGATTTCAAAGCCCTCTTGTGAAATGAGGAATGTAGATTAGACAATCTCCATAATCCCTTCTACCTCTAACATTCTATAAGGCTAGACTTGTATATAATAATATAAGTACATCTATATAATACATACTTACAAAGTTATGTCTAACAGAGAAAAGAATTTAATGAGATAAAATGCCAGGTTTGGGTTTTTTTTTTTTTTTTAACCATAATATCCACTTTGAACAACCTTGGGCAGCCCAAGGGAATGTGAGTTCGGAAAGAACTGATGCCTATGAAGGATCATAGGTTAATAGATTTAGAACTGAAAAAGACCTTATGATCAAACTCTTTCATTTTCTGCATGAAGAAGGTATGACTCAGAGAGAAAAGTGACTTTCCAAGGTCACAAAGGCTCCAAAGGGACAAAGCCAGGATTTTAATTTCAGATACAACCATCATATTCCTCTTTACCCAGGTCCTCTAGTTCCAAATTCAAGACACCAAAGATTTTGTCCACGACAAGCTGGACCCTGTGATTTTTGACCCACCAACGAACAGAAACTGATCCATAATAGACAAAGTTGGCTCAGGATTATAATCAAACCCTGAGAAGAGACCAAACCATACCTATAACCCCATTCCTAAGGGCTGAGCCAAACTACTCTCCAGAAACTGGGGGTGATATCTCAATTAAACATTGTTGGCTTTGTACAATCCTCTTTCTGATACAGGCAAAGAGCCTAATTGCACATTAATTTTCTTCTCAGGAAGGAGAACTATTGAATAGATTGGAAAAACATTACATTTAGCATCAGAGGACCTGAGTTCAAATTCCTATTCTGCCACTTATGATGAGTGACACAAGTCACTCTGGACCTCAGTTACTCATTTGTAAAGTGAGGAGTTTGGTTGAATTAGATGAACTCTGAGGTTCTTTCTAGCTCTAAATCTATGGTTTACTACTAACTTCCTGTCACTGAATATACAAATAAGTAATTGGGTCATTTTTTGGTGATACCAGGCACATTTGTAAATTTAAACATTTATAGGAAAGCTAATTTTTTTGAAGCAAGGGGAGTGCCAGGGTTTTGAAAACCTTACTGGATTACAGTTGCCTCTTCTCCACAATTCCTCTTAATGAATCCCATCTTCTTGCCTGTTGCAATAGGCTGAATGTTAGGAAGAAGGTACTTATGAATGAATTTATTTGCTATCTGGAGCCAAAACACGCATCACCTTAGATCTGAAGCTGTATTATCATAAAGAACTCTACATACATACTAGAGGTTTAGTGAAACCAGATCTGTGTGTTGGAGTTTAACATGGCAAGTTAGCTGTCAGGGTAAGCAGGATCAGAAATGTGCTGTGTAACAACATTTCATTGGGGGGGAAATCATAAAATATGCACACTATGTCACGCTAGCAGTCAGCCATCTAGCTGTAACACCGGAGAGCTTTAAAAAAAAAAAAAAAAAAAAAAATTCCACTCGTAACACAGGCACCAAAAAAATAAAAAAAAATTTAAAAAATAAAAAAATAAAAAACCTCGACAGGAAAGCGCCTCAGGGCTACACAGCCCTGAGTCTATAAATCTCCATTAAATCAGATTGAGTGGTGTGAGTGGTGAGGATGGAGTTGCCAGAAATAGCTCTTTTCCTGCAAGATGTAGAAAAGATTACAGCTGAGATGGAGGGGGATGAGGAGGGGGATAGTGGGGGAGGAGGGCAGGGGAGGAGCTGCTGTGAAAGGCATCTCATAAAAGTCCCATTTGTTGGAAGACTGGAGGAAGTGGAGGCAGCTTTGGCACACGTGGCCCATGGTGCTAAATTAACTGTTAACACAAATAATCAAAGTACAAGGCCCATCAAGCCGCTGGCGCCAGCAAAATGAGGGAGAGGCCAGGTCAGCCTTGCTTGGAGAGCCAGGCTGCTAGCAGGTGGAGACCAACCGAGGGACTGGACAGGATGGAAGTGCTTACAGAACACAGTGACCAACTGACAGAGGAAAACACCACTGCACTCCCGCCTTCCAGCTATTGTGTAGGCCAGGGTTTGGTGGGTATTTTTATTTTCCTTATTTATTTATTTATAAATGGGGGTATTTTTAATGTTCTGATGATGAAGCCCTCCTGATACCAACTGGCCAGGTCTGAAAGTGATTCAGGCCTTATTTGGCAATGGGATTGAAAGAACAGCTGAACAAAACATGTAAAGAGTTATCAGAGGTCAAAAAAAGACAAAAAAAAAAAAAAAAAAAAAAGATGAAAGACATAATCCTGCCCCATGATTGCTCTGGAGAAGAATACTCAGGGAATAAACAGGATCTCCTGAACAACAAAAGCCAGGGCTCTGGGGTATCCTGTACCTGCCATACTTCTGACTTTCTCATTCAGGCCTCAAGGCCCAGGCCTCTGTTCTTGGAATTTAGGCAGCTCCTCCCGCTGGCTGGTTTTTCCAGGTTTACCCAAAACTTGGGAAAATTAGATTTCAAGGACCACAGGAATATTTCAGGGTCCAAACCCTAAATGAAAGTCCTTTGAGAATGGTGGTAATCAGAATTCAGCTCTATATTCATAGATGTTTTCTTCATTCTCCCTCATGACTTGGAGGTATCAGTTTTTTCTCAATATTCCTTTACATGAACCTGAGAAGGAGATGCCAAATGCTGTCATTCTCAATTTCTAGAGAATAGAATTGAATGAAGTGGAGATAACACTGGAGAAACCCAATTTAAAGCTGTGTATTAGTCAGTGATCAAACCAGGAGGACCCCATATTTTCAGATACCTTATCCTCTGCCCTAAACACTAGAAAATATCAGTTTGAACAGAAAATAGAGGATTTATCATGAACTTGGACAGAATAAATTCCATTTAGAATGATGTGGACAGAAATCCCAAATAATTTCAATGTGTTTTGGTATTGAGAGTGAAATCCTCAAGTATTGGAATTCTGTTTTGATTTTTTTTTTTTGCAGAGAACAGCTCGTGGAGGGAACGTCTTTATTATGAGAAGATATGACTGTTTAAAACTTAAACACAAATGCATATTCTCTAGGGAAAATATCCCTCCCTTCATCAAAGAATTTCTCTGAGAATTAAAACATGTCTTGAATTACAAACAGCTAGTATGCTAAAGAATAGAAATTGAGTAACAGCATGAAATCTATACACATATATATCCAGTATATTTGCATAGATTATTTATAAAATATGAATCTTGGCTCTGATGAACATATCATATGATTACCCTAATGGCATCTGAATGAGACCATAGTTATTGGTGTTGTTCAATTGTTTCAGTTATG
This sequence comes from Sminthopsis crassicaudata, assembly GCF_048593235.1. Classification (NCBI taxonomy): domain Eukaryota; kingdom Metazoa; phylum Chordata; class Mammalia; order Dasyuromorphia; family Dasyuridae; genus Sminthopsis; species Sminthopsis crassicaudata. The sequence continues at coordinate 252,542,660 of NC_133617.1, read as the reverse complement.
TCTAAGTCTTTGTGATCCTATTTGGGGTTTTCTTGGAAGATACTAGAATGATCTGCCATTTCCTTCTCCAGCTCATTTTACAGTTGAGGAAACTTAGACAAAGAAGGCTAAATGACTTACCCAGAGACCAAATTTGAACTCAGGAACATGAACCTTCCTGACTCCAGAGCCAACAGTTACTTATCCACTGTGCCACCTAGTTGCCCATAACTATATCTACAGGAAACTAAAATCAGTTTTTAAAACTTAAAGCCTACATCAAATTAGCATCTGTGCAAAGTACCCTGCATACCTATAGGGTTTTCACCTTTCAGAATTCTTCCCTTCCTTCTAGGCTTGATTTAAATGCTCTCTCTCCCTTAAAGCTTTCTCAGATCCTCCTTAATGGAAAATGCACTTTCCTCTTGAAATATTATTGGCATCTTTTGTTCCATCTCTCCTTTGTTCCCACAACAACCTAATTTTTATTATACTTATCTGTATACATATCATTCCCCATCCCTATTTCTATTATGATGAAAGTTCTTTGAAGGCAAGAATTTTCTCAATTTTATCTTTTCTCTTAAAAAAGAGAAAAACTCCTAGCTCCTATTATAGTACTATTGTTGAATTAAATTTTACTGTTTTAAAATTTATTTAAATTTGAATTTATTTAAAAGTCTTAAATTTTTTATTCTTAATAGCATTTTATCTTTCCAAATACATGTAGTTTTCAACATTCATTTTTGTAAAATTTTGTGTTCTAAAGTTTTCTCCTCTTTCCCTTACCTCCCCACTCCACAAGACAGGAAGCAATCTGATATAGGTTTAAAAAGTGCAATCCTTTTAAACATACTTTCATATTTGTCATGTTGTGCAAGAAAAATCAAACCAAAAGGGGAAAAAACACAAGACAGAAAAAAAAAACAGGTGAAAATACCATATATACTTCAATACACATCCAGTCTCCATAGTTGTCTCTCTGGATGTGATTGGTATTTTCTATCTCAAGTCTATTTGAATTGCCTTTAATCACTGCACTGGTTAGAGGCCATCACAGTTAATCATCACACAATCTTCTTGTTATTATTTACAATGCTTTCCTGGTTCTGCTCACTTCACTCAGCATCAGTTCATATGAGTCTTTCTGGGCTTTATTGAAATCTGCCTGATTATCATTTCTTTTTCTTTTTTCTTATTAAGTAATAGCTTTTCATTTTCAAAATACCCGCAAAAATAGTTTTCAACATTTACCCTTGCAAAAACTTGTGTTCCAAATTTTTCTCCCTTTAGGGAGATTAGGAAAACCTAATCCCTCCCGTAGACAGCAAGTAATACAATATATGTTAAATATGTACAATTCTTCTATACATATGTCCATACTTTTTGATTAGCACCTTTTCTAATGAAGGCATACCATGATGGGTGATCCTGTGCCGGTGTCTCCCGTGTCATACAATCAATTCTAAAATTCCTAAGATAAAACTTGAGAGTGTCCTTGTATCACTTTTTCTGATCACCTTGGGAGCACTTGCCTTATTTATAATTTTTTTGGCAAGCATACGTTGGGCATTCAAACAATGTGACCAATCCGACAAAGCTATGCTCTCTTGCAGTAGAGTTGGAATACTTGACAGTTTAATCTAAATATGCTGTCAAGTGATCTTTAGAATCTTCCTAAGACAATTCAAATAAAAGCAATTCCATTTCCTGATATCACATTGAGTATGTGTTTTGATCTTCCTTGTCACCATAGTAACTTGATCAGAATTTTTTCTGTTGTTTGCTCTTTTCTTCAGCCTATTAATTGATTTTTAGCCCTTTGTTAAAATAGATCTCTTGGGCAACCACTTAATAACTGTTTTCTTCAGTTTCCTTGATAATATAATAATATTCAGAAAGCACTTAATTCAGTAACTAATATATAATAAGTTCTTTATAAAGACTTAATCCCTTGCCTGTTATTTAAAGATATTTTAAGCCCTATTATAATAGAGAAAGATATTTGCCTTGAATTTATATGTATTTTCACAAATAAGCGCTTTGTGAACATTATCACATTTTGATCTTCACAACAGTCCTGTGAGGTAGGTTTTACGATGACCCCCATCTTACAGTTAAGGAAGTTGATGATAAAAAAAAGAAAGGCAGGCTACCAAAAGAAGCAATATTTCTTAGTGAATAGATTTCTGAACTTGCAATCAGGATATCTGAGTTTGAATCCTAACTGAGAATTTTATTAGCTATATTATCAAGGACAAATCCCTTACTCTTTCAATGCCTTTGTTTTCCTATCTGTAAAATAGGCATAATAAGTTTTGCAATTTGGGTGCAGTTGTAGAAATATGGGACAAAAGTCATCAATTTCTCTTGACTTTTCCAGCCTTCCTAAGAGGAATTCCCAGAATTTAAAACAAAACAGAACAAAATAAAAAAGTAATACTTATCACATGGAATAATAAAATATACAGAATAAATTTAATGAACATAATTTATCAGAATAAACATAATGCTATCCAGTGTTAGCTGCTAAATGAATGATGGAAAATGAAAGAAATTTACTTATCTCAACCCTAATATCAGACAGACTTGAGACAGTTGCTCTTGAGGTAGAAATTAAACAATTCAAAAGTCAAATTTGGCCAAAAAAATTCTACCCATATTGGCCAGGTACAACTATGGCTCCAAATCACAAAAGACTTGAAATAATTCTGAGAATATGGGCTATATTTCTTTTTTTTGTATGACACATTTTTATTAATTTTATAATTATAACATTTTTGACAGTACATATGCATAGATAATTTTTTATAACATTATCCCTTGTGCTCCCTTCTGAATTTTCCCCTCCTTCCCTCCACCCCCTCCCCTAGATGGCAGGCATTCCCATACATATTAAATATCTTATAGTATATCCTAGGTACAATATATATGTGCAGAACTGAATTGTTGTTGTTGCAAAGGAAGGATTGTATTCGGAAGGTAAAAATCATCTGTGATGAGAAACAAAACAAAACCAAAAAAAAAAAAAAAAAAAAAAAAACCAATGCTAACAGTTTACATTCATTTCCCAGTGTTCCTTCTCTGGGTGTAGCTGATTCTGTCCATCATTGATCAATTGGAACTGGATTAGCTCTTCTCTGTGTTGAAGATATCCACTTCCATCAGAATATATCCTCATATAGTATTGTTGTTGAAGTGTATAGTGATTTCCTGGTTCTGCTCATTTCACTCAGCATCAGTTGATGTAAGTCTCTCCAAGCCTCTCTGAAATCATCCTGCTGGTCATTTCTTAAAGAATAATAATATTCCATAACATTCATATACCATAATTTGCCCAGCCATTCTCCAATTGATGGACATCCATTCTTCTTCCAGTTTCTAGCTACTACAAAAAGAGCTGCCACAAACATTTTGGCACATACAGGTCCCTTTCCCTTCTTTAGTATTTCTTTGGGATATAAGCCCAGTAGTAGTATGGCTGGTCAAAGGGTATGCACAGTTTGATAACTTTTTGGGCATAATTCCAGATTGCTCTCCAGAATGGTTGGATTCTTTCACAACTCCACCAACAATGCATCAGTGTCCCAGTTTTCCCACATCCCCTCCAACATTCATCACTGTTTGTTCCTGTCATCTTAGCCAATCAGAGTTATCTTAATTTGCATTTCTCTGATCAGTAGTGATTTGGAACACTCATATGAGTGGAAATAGTTTTAATTTCATCATCTGAAAATTGTTTGTTCATATCCTTTGACCATTTATCAATTAGAGAATGGCTTGATTTCTTATAAATAAAGTCAATTCTCTGTATATTTTGGAGATGAGGTCTTTATCAGAACCTTTAACTGTAAAAATGTTTTCCCAATATGTTACTTCCCTTCTAATCTTGTTTGCATTAGTTTTGTTTGTACAAAAGCTTTTTAATTTGATGTAATCAAAATTTTCTATTTTGTGATCAATAATGATCTCTAGTTCTCCTTTGGTCACAAATTCCTTCCTCCTCCACAAGTCTGAGAGGTAAACTATCCTATGTTCCTCTAATTTATTTATGATCTCGTTCTTTATGCCTAAATCATGGACCCATTTTGATCTTATGGGCTATATTTCTAAAGGAGTTTTCAGCAACAACCTATAGAGAAGAGGCCTTTGTAATTCAACAGAGAAGGAGCAACATGGTGAACAAAGATGTCCATTTATAAGACTACAGATATTTGTAGTCCCTGTTGCTGGAGAAACTGAGGCTAGAAGATTTCTTGAGTTTCAAACTGTTAAGCTATAGCAACACCAAAGCCAATCTAATGTCTACATAAGTCAGGTATCATTATGGTGAGCTCCCAGGAGAAGAAAATTGTCCCAGATCAGAAAAACAGAATAGATTATTGTAGCTGCTACACTTCCAGTCTGAGCAAAATTAGGAGAGCCAGTCTTTAAAAAAAAAAAAAAAAAAAAAAAAAAAAAAAAAAAAAAAAAAAAAATCAACATATGACATTAGCAATTGCTTGGGGAAGTAACCAGCACCAACTTCAAAGCCAGAAAGATAAAGCTAGCAAGAAGCCCTATGAATATAAGCTGTCCAGTCCATATGTGGTCCCTCTCACAACAATAGTAAAGGATTCTCTTAAGTGTAATCCTATTTGCATTGTAATGCCTCTCCTTGTCCCCTGCTATTCCTTTTAAATTAAAGCTTTTGCTTTAAATTAATGTGTTCTCTTCTTTGGACTGTTTGAAAAAAAGAAAAAAGCATTAGGAAAGCATTAGGCAGAAACTTGTGATCTGTGCTTTTATAATGGATTCTGATCCAGAGTATCTTTAAAACTCTATATAGCTTTCAGGGACTCCCATAGAGATGGTTACTTATACAGGTTATCTTTTCAGGTTCAATTCAATTCAACAAACTTTTATTAAATATCTACTACATGCAAGACCCTGTGTTAATAACACAGAATAAAAAGATAAAAATGATCTTAGATCTCAAAGATAGAACACATTCAAATAATAAATACAAATACAAATTAATTTCAAGAGGGAGAAAGCACTAATAACTAGAAAGAATTAGGAAAAGCCTCATCGAGGATGTTATTCCTGAGCTGTACTTTGAAGTAAGGCATGGATTCTCTTAGAGAAAAATAGGGAAAGTGTATTATAGACCATAAGTTTAGGGGAAAGCAAGAAGAAAAGTTTAACTGAATATTGTGAAAGAAGACTTAAAGATAAAAATTTATTTTACTTTAATTTTAAATTAAGACTTAAAATAAGACTAGAAAAGTTAGAAGGGAGCTAGAATGTGGAACATTCAAAATAATAGGCTGCAGTTTGTATTTTAGCTCATAAGTAATAGGCAACCAGTGAGATTTTTAAGCAAGGAGCAAATCACAGTCTTGTTTTAAGTGTATAAATTTGCCAACTGATTAGAAAATGGCTCATAGGGTCAGATTTAGAGCTGGATAGGGCAATAGATGTCATCGAGTCTAGTCTCTTTATCTTACAAAATGACTATTTGCCCAAGGTCACACAAATCCCAGATCTTCTTGACTATATAAGTAGCCCATTCTATTACTCCATTCTGAAATTATTTTGTATTGTGAGAAGAAGGAGGATAGTAGATATACACTGAAGGGTTCAGTTACTATCTTGGGACCAAATCACACCCTCTTTAAAGGCTTTTTCCTAAGTTTTTGTTTCTGTTGTTTTTTGGCAAATTGGCATTAGGGAGACCAATTTGGAGGTTATTGCAACAATCCAAGTGAAAAGTGATGAGTGCCTGAATCATAGCAGAGGCTGTATGAGAAGAAAGAATGGGATGCATATAAAGGTAGAGATAGGATCAACTAGACTTGATAACTTGTGTTGGATATAGACATTGCAGAGAAAATTTTTTTTATTTTTTTTTAATTCATTTTTCCAAATTATCCCCTCCCTCCCTCCACTCCCTCCCCCCGATGGCAGGTAATCCCATAAATTTTACATGTGTTACAATATAACCTTCATACAATATATGTGTGTAAATACCTTTTTCTTGTTGCACATTGATTATTAGCTTCCGAAGGTATAAGTAACCTGGGTAGATAGACATTAATGCTAACAATTTACATTCACTTCCCAGTGTTCCTTCTCTGGGTATAGTTATTTCTGTCCATCATTGATCAACTGGAAGTGAGTTGGATCTTCTTTATGTTGAAGATTTCCACTTCCATCAGAATACATCCTCATACAGTATTGTTGTTGAAGTGTATAGTGATCTTCTGGTTCTGCTCATTTCACTCAGCATCAGTTGATTTAAGTCTCTCCAAGCCTCTCTGTATTCCTCCTGCTGGTCATTTCTTACAGCGCAATAATATTCCATAACCTTCATATACCACAATTTACCCAACCATTCTCCAATTGATGGACATCCATTCAACTTCCAGTTTCTAGCTACAACACAAAAGAGCTGCCACAAACATTTTGGCACATATATGTCTCTTTCCGCTCTTTAGTATTTCTTTGGGATATAATCCCAATAACAGCAATGCTGGGTCAAAGGGTATGCACAGTTTGACAACTTTTTGGGCAAAGTTCCAATTTGCTCTCCAGAATGGCCAAATTCTTTCACAACTCCACCAACAATGCATCAGTGTCCCAGTTTTCCCACATCCCCTCCAACATTCATCATTATTTGTTCCTGTCATTTTAGCCAATCTGACAGGTGTGTAGTGGTATCTCAGAGTGGTCTTAATTTGCATTTCGCAGAGAAAATTTTTATAGGCACTGGTGGGATAGTAGATAGAGCACTGGACTTTAAATCACAATGATTCATCTTCCCAAGTTCAAATCTGCCCACAGACACTTGCTGAGGAAATCATTTAGCCCTTTCGCCTCAATTTCCTCATCTGTAAAATGAGATAGAAAGGGAAATGACAAACCACTCTAGTACTTTTCCCAAAAAAACTCCAAATGGGTTCACGAAGAGTCAAACACAACTGAACAATAAAAGTGCTTTACAAATGTGAGTTATTACTATGTCGTAATGCAACAATAACATTGTCAGTGCATGGCAAAATAGCATACACATGTACACATAATTTATATAATAATAATGTACTGAACATTTACTGTTTAAAATAAGTGCCATTCTGGAAAGAATACTGGATTTTAAGTCAGAGGAATTGGTTTTAAACCTGATTGTGTTAGTTACTATCTCTGTGACTTTTTAGCATGTCACTTAATCTCTATGGGTCTATTTCCT